>NW_028322257.1:5277500-5546904 GCF_059928025.1 Delphinapterus leucas
AGGGTATGGTTTAGTGTTAGCGTACGGTTAGGATTAAGGGACGGGTTAGGGTAAGGCTTCGGTTAAGCGTTAGGATTAGGGTTAGGGTTAGAGTTATGGGACGGGACGGTATAGGGTACAGCTTAGTGTACGACAACGGTTTAGGGTGAGCGTACGTGTTAGGATATGGGTTAGTGTTAGCGTACGGTTTAGGATTAGGGGACATGTTAGGGTAAGGCTTCGGGTAAGAGTTAGGGTTAGTGTTAGGGGACCGGGACGGTTTAGGGTACAGGTTAGTGTACGACAACGGTTTAGGGTGACCGTACATGTTAGGGTATGTGTTAGTGTTAGCGTACGGGTTAGGATGAGGGGACGGTTTAGGATAAGGCTTCGGGTAAGTGTTAGGGTTAGGTTTAGGGTTAGGGTTAGGGTTAGGAGATGGGGACGATTTCGTATACAGGTTAGGGTACGACAACGGTTTAGGGTGAGCATACGTGTTAGGGTACAGGTTAGTGTTAGCCTACGGGTTAGGATTAGGGGACGGGTTAGGGTAAGGCTTCGGATAAGGGTTAGGGTTAGGTTTAGTGTTAGGGTTAGGGGACGGGGACGGTTAAGGGAACAGGTTAGGGTACGACAAAGGTTTAGAATGAGCGTTCGTGTTATGGTACGGGTTAATGTTAGCATACGGGTTAGGATTAAGGGACGGGTTAGGGTAAGGCTTCGGGTAAGGGTTAGGGTTACGGTTAGGGTTAGGTTTAGGGTTAGGGTTAGGGGATGGTTTATGGTACAGGTTAGTGTACGACAACGGTTTAGGGTGAGCGTACATGGTAGGGTACGGGTTAGTGTTAGCATACGGGTTAGGATTACCGGACGGGTTAGGGTAAGTGTTCGGGTAAGTGTTAGGGTTAAAGTTAGGGTTAGGGTTAGGGGACGGGGACGGCTTAGGGTACAGCTTAAGGTACGACAACGGTTTAGGGTGAGCGTACGTGTTAAGGTACAGTTTAGTGTTAGCGTACACATTAGTATTATGCGACGGGTTAGGGTAAGGCTTCGGGTAAGGGTTAGGGTTAGGGTTAGGGTTAGGGGACGGGGACGGTTAAGGGTACAAGTTAGGGTACGACAACGGTTTAGGGTGAGCGTACATGGTAGGGTACGGGTTAGTGTTAGCATACGGGTTAGGATTACCGGACGGGTTAGGGTAAGTGTTCGGGTAAGTGTTAGGGTTAAAGTTAGGGTTAGGGTTAGGGGACGGGGACGGCTTAGGGTACAGCTTAAGGTACGACAACGGTTTAGGGTGAGCGTACGTGTTAAGGTACGGTTTAGTGTTAGCGTACACATTAGTATTATGCGACGGGTTAGGGTAAGGCTTCGGGTAAGGGTTAGGGTTAGGGTTAGGGTTAGGGGACGGGGACGGTTAAGGGTACAAGTTAGGGTACGACAACGGTTTAGGGTGAGCGTACATGTTAGGTTACGGGTTAGTGTTAGCGTACGGGTTAGGGTTAGGGGACGGGTTAGGGTAAGGCTTCGGCTAAGGGTTAGGGTTGGGGTTGGGTTAGGGTTAGGTTTACGGTTAGGGTTAAGGTTAGGGTTAGGGTTAGGGGATGGGGACGGTTTAGGGTACAGGTTAGGGTACGACAAAGGTTTAGGGTGAGCGTACGTGTTAGGGTACGGGTTAGTGTTAGCGTACGGGTTAGGATTAGGGTACAGGTTAGGGTAAGGCTTCGGGTAAGGTTCAGGGTTAGGGTTAGGGTTAGGGTTAGGGGTAGGGAACGGGGACGTTTTAGGGTACAGGTTAGGGTACGACAACGGTTTAGGGTGAGTGTACGTGTTAGGGTATGGGTTAGTGTTAGCGTACGTGTTAGGATTAGGGGACGGGTTAGGGTAAGCCTTCGGGTAAGGATTAGCGTTAGGGTTATTGTTAGGGTTAGGGGACGGGGACGGTTTAGGGTACAGGTTAGGGTACAACAACGGTTTAGGGTGAGCGTACGTTTTAGGGCACGGGTTACTGTTAGGGTAGGAGTTAGGATTAGGGGACAGGTTAGGGTAAGGCTTCGGGTAAGGGTTAGGGTTAGGGTTAATGTTGCAGTTAGGATTAGGGGACGGAGACGGTTTAGGGTACAGGTTTGGGTACGACAACGGTTTAGGGTGAGCGTACGTGTTATGGTATGTGTTAGTGTTAGCGTACGGGTTCGGATTAGGGGATGGGTTAGGGTAAGGCTTCGTGTAAGGTTTAGAGTTAGGGTTAGGGTTAGGGGAAGGGGACGGTTTAGGGTACAGGTTAGGGTACGACAACGGTTTAGGGTGATCGTACGTGTTAGGGTACGGGTTAGTGTTAGCGTACAGGTTAGGATTAGGTGACGGGTTAGGTTAAGGCTTTGGGTATGGGTTAGGGTTAGAGTTAGGGTTAGGGTTGGGGATGGGGACGGTTTAGGGTACAGGTTAGGGTACGACAACGGTTTAGGGTGAGCGTACGTGTTAGGGTGTGGGTTAGTGTTAGCGTACGGTTTAGAACTAAGAGACGGGCTAGTATAAGTCTCCGGGCAAGGGTTAGGTTTAGGGTTAGGGTTAGGGTTAGGGATAGGGGTCAGGGACGTTTTACGGTATAGGTTAGCTTACGACAACAGTTTAGGGTGAGCGTACGTGTTAGGGTACAGGTTAGTGTTAGCGTACGGGTTAGGATTAGGGGACGGGTTAGGGTAATGCTTCGGGTAAGGGTTAGGGTTAGGGTTACGGTTAGGGGACAGGGACTGGGATGGGGACGGTTTCGGGTACAGGTTAGGGTACGACAACGGTTTAGGGTGAGAGTACGTGTTTGGGTACGGGTTATTGTTAGCGTATGGGTTCGGATTAGGGGACGGGTTAGTGTAAGGCTTCGGGTAAGGGTTGGGGTTAGGGTTAAGGTTAGGGGACGGGGACGGTTTAGGGTGCAGGTTAGGGTACGACAAAGGTTTAGGGTGAGCGTACATGTTCGGGTATGTTTTATTGTTAGCGTACGAGTTAGGATTAAGGGACGGGTTAGGGTAAGGATTCGGGTAAGGATTAGGGTTGGTGTTAGGGTTCGGGTTAGGGTTAGGGTACGGGGACGTTTTAGGGTACAGGTTCGGGTACGACAACGGTTTAGGGTGAGCATACGTGTTAGGGTACGGGTTAGTGTTAGCGTACGCATTAGGATTAGGGGACGGGTTAGGGTAAGGCTTTGTGTAAGCGTTAGGTTTAGGGTTAGGTTTAGGGTAAGGGGACGTGACGGCTTAGCGTACAGGTTAGGGTACGACAATGTTTTACGGTGAGCGTACGTGTTCGGGTACGGGTTAGTGTTAGCGTACGGGTTAGGATTATGTCACGGGTTAGGTTAGGGCTTCGGGTGTTAGGTTTAGGGTTAGGGTTAGGGGACGGGGACGGTTTAGGGTACATTCTAGGGTAAGATAACGGTTTCGGGTGAGCATACGTGTTAGGGTATGGGTTAGTGTTAGTGTACGTGTTAGGATTAGGAGACGGGTTAGGTTAAGGCTTCTTGTAAGGGTTGGGTTAATGTTACGGTTAGGGTTAGGATTAGGGGATGGGAACGGTTTAGGGTACAGGTTAGTGTACGACAACGGTTTAGGTTGAGCGTACATGTTAGGGTATGGGTTAGTGTTAGTGTACGGTTTAGAATTAGGGCACGGGTTAGTGTAAGGCTTCGGGTAAGTGTTCGGGATAGGGTTAGGGTTAGGATTAGGGGACGGGGACGGTTCAGGGTACACGTTAGGGTACGAAAACTGTTTAGGGTGAGCGTATGTGTTAGGGTATTGGTTACAGTTGGCGTACGGGTTAGTATTAGGGCACGGTTTGGGATAAGGCTTCGGGTAAGTGTTAGGGTTAGGGTTAGGCTTAGGGGACGGGGACAGGGACGGGGACAGTTTATGGTACAGGTTAGTGTACGACAACTGTTTAGTGTGAGCGTACGTTTTAGTGTACTGGTTAGTGTTAGCGTACGGGTTATGAATAGGGGACGTGTTAGTGTAAGGCTTCGGTTAAGGGTTAGGTTTAGGTTTAGGGTTAGGGTTAGGGGACGGTGATGGTTTAGGGTACAGGTTAGGGCCTAACAACGGTTTATGGTGAGTGTACGTGTTAGGGTATGGTTTAGTGTTAGCATACGGGTTAGGTTTAGGGGAAGGGTTAGGGTAAGACTTCGCGTAAGGGTTAGGGTTAGGGTTAGGGGACCGGGGGAGTTTAGGGTACAGGTTAGGGTACAACAACGGTTTAGGGTGAGCGTACGTGTTAGGGTACGTGTTAGTGTTAGCGTACGGGTTAGGATTAGAGGACGGGTTAGGGTAAGGCTTCGGGGAAGCTTTAGGGTTAGGGTTAGGGTTAGAGTTAGGGGACGGGGACGGTATAGGGTACAGTTTAGGGTACGACAATGGATTAGGGTGAGCGTACGTGTTACGGTACGGGTTACTGTTAGCGTACGGGTTAGGATTAGGGGACGGGTTAGGGAAAGGCTTCAGGTAAGGGTTAGGGTTAGGGTTAGGGTTTGGGTTAGGGTTAGGGGACAGTTTAGGGTACAGGTTAGGGTACGACAACAGTTTAGTGTGAGCGTACATGTTAGGGTATGGTTTAGTGTTAGCGTACGGTTAGGATTAAGGGACGGGTTAGGGTAAGGCTTCGGTTAAGCGTTAGGATTAGGGTTAGGGTTAGAGTTATGGGACGGGACGGTATAGGGTACAGCTTAGTGTACGACAACGGTTTAGGGTGAGCGTACGTGTTAGGATATGGGTTAGTGTTAGCGTACGGTTTAGGATTACGGGACATGTTAGGGTAAGGCTTCGGGTAAGAGTTAGGGTTAGTGTTAGGGGACCGGGACGGTTTAGGGTACAGGTTAGTGTACGACAACGGTTTAGGGTGACCGTACATGTTAGGGTATGTGTTAGTGTTAGCGTACGGGTTAGGATGAGGGGACGGTTTAGGATAAGGCTTTGGGTAAGTGTTAGGGTTAGGTTTAGGGTTAGGGTTAGGGTTAGGAGATGGGGACGATTTCGTATACAGGTTAGGGTACGACAACGGTTTAGGGTGAGCATACGTGTTAGGGTACAGGTTAGTGTTAGCCTACGGGTTAGGATTAGGGGACGGGTTAGGGTAAGGCTTCGGATAAGGGTTAGGGTTAGGTTTAGGGTTAGGGTTAGTGGACGGGGACGGTTTAGGTTACAGGTTAGGGAACGACAACGGTTTAGGGTGGGCCTAAGTGTTAGGGTACGGTTTAGTGTTAGCGTACAGGTCAGGATTAGGGGACGTGTTAGGTTAAGGCTTTGGGTAAGGGATAGTGTTAGGGTTATGTTTAGGGGACGGCGATGGTTTAGGGTACAGGTTAGGGTACGACAACTGTTTAGCGTGAGCGTACATGTTAGGGCACGGTTTAGCGTTATCGTACGGGTTAGGATTAGGGGAAGGGTTAGTGTAAGACTTCGGGTAAGGGTTAGTGTTAGGGTTAGGTTTAGGGGACGGGGACGGTTTAGGGTACAGGTTAGGGTACGACAACGGTTTAGGGTGAGTGTACGTTTTAGGCATGGGTTAGTGTTAGCGTACGGGTTAGGATTAGGGGACCGGTTACGGTAAGGCTTCGGGTAAGGTTTAGGGTTAGGGTTAGGGTTAGGGGACGGGGATGGGGACGGTTTAGGGTACAAGTTAGGGTATGACAACGGTTTAGGTTTAGCGTACGTGTTAGGGTATGGCTTAGTGTTAGCGTACGAGTTAGGATTAGGGGACGGGTTAGGGTAAGGCTTCGGGTAAGGGTTAGGGTTAGGGTTAGGTTTAGTGTTAGGGTTAGGGGACGGGGACGGTTAAGGGAACAGGTTAGGGTACGACAAATGTTTAGAATGAGCATTCGTGTTATGGTACGGGTTAATGTTAGCATACGGGTTAGGATTAAGAGACGGGTTAGGGTAAGGCTTCGGGTAAGGGTTAGGGTTACGGTTAGGGTTAGGTTTAGGGTTAGGGTTAGGGGATGGTTTATGGTACAGGTTAGGGTACGACAACGGTTTAGGGTGAGCGTACATGGTAGGGTACGGGTTAGTGTTAGCATACGGGTTAGGATTACCGGACGGGTTAGGGTAAGTGTTCGGGTAAGTGTTAGGGTTAAAGTTAGGGTTAGGGTTAGGGGACGGGGACGGCTTAGGGTACAGCTTAAGGTACGACAACGGTTTAGGGTGAGCGTACGTGTTAAGGTACGGTTTAGTGTTAGCGTACACATTAGTATTATGCGACGGGTTAGGGTAAGGCTTCGGGTAAGGGTTAGGGTTAGGGTTAGGGTTAGGGGACGGGGACGGTTAAGGGTACAAGTTAGGGTACGACAACGGTTTAGGGTGAGCGTACATGGTAGGGTACGGGTTAGTGTTAGCATACGGGTTAGGATTACCGGACGGGTTAGGGTAAGTGTTCGGGTAAGTGTTAGGGTTAAAGTTAGGGTTAGGGTTAGGGGACGGGGACGGCTTAGGGTACAGCTTAAGGTACGACAACGGTTTAGGGTGAGCGTACGTGTTAAGGTACGGTTTAGTGTTAGCGTACACATTAGTATTATGCGACGGGTTAGGGTAAGTCTTCGGGTAAGGGTTAGGGTTAGGGTTAGGGTTAGGGGACGGGGACGGTTAAGGGTACAAGTTAGGGTACGACAACGGTTTAGGGTGAGCGTACATGTTAGGTTACGGGTTAGTGTTAGCGTACGGGTTAGGGTTAGGGGACGGGTTAGGGTAAGGCTTCGGCTAAGGGTTAGGGTTGGGGTTGGGTTAGGGTTAGGTTTACGGTTAGGGTTAAGGTTAGGGTTAGGGTTAGGGGATGGGGACGGTTTAGGGTACAGGTTAGGGTACGACAAAGGTTTAGGGTGAGCGTACGTGTTAGGGTACGGGTTAGTGTTAGCGTACGGGTTAGGATTAGGGTACAGGTTAGGGTAAGGCTTCGGGTAAGGTTCAGGGTTAGGGTTAGGGTTAGGGTTAGGGGTAGGGAACGGGGACGTTTTAGGGTACAGGTTAGGGTACGACAACGGTTTAGGGTGAGTGTACGTGTTAGGGTATGGGTTAGTGTTAGCGTACGTGTTAGGATTAGGGGACGGGTTAGGGTAAGCCTTCGGGTAAGGATTAGCGTTAGGGTTATTGTTAGGGTTAGGGGACGGGGACGGTTTAGGGTACAGGTTAGGGTACAACAACGGTTTAGGGTGAGCGTACGTTTTAGGGCACGGGTTACTGTTAGGGTAGGAGTTAGGATTAGGGGACAGGTTAGGGTAAGGCTTCGGGTAAGGGTTAGGGTTAGGGTTAATGTTGCAGTTAGGATTAGGGGACGGAGACGGTTTAGGGTACAGGTTTGGGTACGACAACGGTTTAGGGTGAGCGTACGTGTTATGGTATGTGTTAGTGTTAGCGTACGGGTTCGGATTAGGGGATGGGTTAGGGTAAGGCTTCGTGTAAGGTTTAGAGTTAGGGTTAGGGTTAGGGGAAGGGGACGGTTTAGGGTACAGGTTAGGGTACGACAACGGTTTAGGGTGATCGTACGTGTTAGGGTACGGGTTAGTGTTAGCGTACAGGTTAGGATTAGGTGACGGGTTAGGTTAAGGCTTTGGGTATGGGTTAGGGTTAGAGTTAGGGTTAGGGTTGGGGATGGGGACGGTTTAGGGTACAGGTTAGGGTACGACAACGGTTTAGGGTGAGCGTACATGTTAGGGTGTGGGTTAGTGTTAGCGTACGGTTTAGAACTAAGAGACGGGCTAGTATAAGTCTCCGGGCAAGGGTTAGGTTTAGGGTTAGGGTTAGGGTTAGGGATAGGGGTCAGGGACGTTTTACGGTATAGGTTAGCTTACGACAACAGTTTAGGGTGAGCGTACGTGTTAGGGTACAGGTTAGTGTTAGCGTACGGGTTAGGATTAGGGGACGGGTTAGGGTAATGCTTCGGGTAAGGGTTAGGGTTAGGGTTACGGTTAGGGGACAGGGACTGGGATGGGGACGGTTTCGGGTACAGGTTAGGGTACGACAACGGTTTAGGGTGAGAGTACGTGTTTGGGTACGGGTTATTGTTAGCGTATGGGTTCGGATTAGGGGACGGGTTAGTGTAAGGCTTCGGGTAAGGGTTGGGGTTAGGGTTAAGGTTAGGGGACGGGGACGGTTTAGGGTGCAGGTTAGGGTACGACAAAGGTTTAGGGTGAGCGTACATGTTCGGGTATGTTTTATTGTTAGCGTACGAGTTAGGATTAAGGGACGGGTTAGGGTAAGGATTCGGGTAAGGATTAGGGTTGGTGTTAGGGTTCGGGTTAGGGTTAGGGTACGGGGACGTTTTAGGGTACAGGTTCGGGTACGACAACGGTTTAGGGTGAGCATACGTGTTAGGGTACGGGTTAGTGTTAGCGTACGCATTAGGATTAGGGGACGGGTTAGGGTAAGGCTTTGTGTAAGCGTTAGGTTTAGGGTTAGGTTTAGGGTAAGGGGACGTGACGGCTTAGCGTACAGGTTAGGGTACGACAATGTTTTACGGTGAGCGTACGTGTTCGGGTACGGGTTAGTGTTAGCGTACGGGTTAGGATTATGTCACGGGTTAGGTTAGGGCTTCGGGTGTTAGGTTTAGGGTTAGGGTTAGGGGACGGGGACGGTTTAGGGTACATTCTAGGGTAAGATAATGGTTTCGGGTGAGCATACGTGTTAGGGTATGGGTTAGTGTTAGTGTACGTGTTAGGATTAGGAGACGGGTTAGGTTAAGGCTTCTTGTAAGGGTTGGGTTAATGTTACGGTTAGGGTTAGGATTAGGGGATGGGAACGGTTTAGGGTACAGGTTAGTGTACGACAACGGTTTAGGTTGAGCGTACATGTTAGGGTATGGGTTAGTGTTAGTGTACGGTTTAGAATTAGGGCACGGGTTAGTGTAAGGCTTCGGGTAAGTGTTCGGGATAGGGTTAGGGTTAGGATTAGGGGACGGGGACGGTTCAGGGTACACGTTAGGGTACGAAAACTGTTTAGGGTGAGCGTATGTGTTAGGGTATTGGTTACAGTTGGCGTACGGGTTAGTATTAGGGCACGGTTTGGGATAAGGCTTCGGGTAAGTGTTAGGGTTAGGGTTAGGCTTAGGGGACGGGGACAGGGACGGGGACAGTTTATGGTACAGGTTAGTGTACGACAACTGTTTAGTGTGAGCGTACGTTTTAGTGTACTGGTTAGTGTTAGCGTACGGGTTATGAATAGGGGACGTGTTAGTGTAAGGCTTCGGTTAAGGGTTAGGTTTAGGTTTAGGGTTAGGGTTAGGGGACGGTGATGGTTTAGGGTACAGGTTAGGGCCTAACAACGGTTTATGGTGAGTGTACGTGTTAGGGTATGGTTTAGTGTTAGCATACGGGTTAGGTTTAGGGGAAGGGTTAGGGTAAGACTTCGCGTAAGGGTTAGGGTTAGGGTTAGGGGACCGGGGGAGTTTAGGGTACAGGTTAGGGTACAACAACGGTTTAGGGTGAGCGTACGTGTTAGGGTACGTGTTAGTGTTAGCGTACGGGTTAGGATTAGAGGACGGGTTAGGGTAAGGCTTCGGGGAAGCTTTAGGGTTAGGGTTAGGGTTAGAGTTAGGGGACGGGGACGGTATAGGGTACAGTTTAGGGTACGACAATGGATTAGGGTGAGCGTACGTGTTACGGTACGGGTTACTGTTAGCGTACGGGTTAGGATTAGGGGACGGGTTAGGGAAAGGCTTCAGGTAAGGGTTAGGGTTAGGGTTAGGGTTTGGGTTAGGGTTAGGGGACAGTTTAGGGTACAGGTTAGGGTACGACAACAGTTTAGTGTGAGCGTACATGTTAGGGTATGGTTTAGTGTTAGCGTACGGTTAGGATTAAGGGACGGGTTAGGGTAAGGCTTCGGTTAAGCGTTAGGATTAGGGTTAGGGTTAGAGTTATGGGACGGGACGGTATAGGGTACAGCTTAGTGTACGACAACGGTTTAGGGTGAGCGTACGTGTTAGGATATGGGTTAGTGTTAGCGTACGGTTTAGGATTAGGGGACATGTTAGGGTAAGGCTTCGGGTAAGAGTTAGGGTTAGTGTTAGGGGACCGGGACGGTTTAGGGTACAGGTTAGTGTACGACAACGGTTTAGGGTGACCGTACATGTTAGGGTATGTGTTAGTGTTAGCGTACGGGTTAGGATGAGGGGACGGTTTAGGATAAGGCTTCGGGTAAGTGTTAGGGTTAGGTTTAGGGTTAGGGTTAGGGTTAGGAGATGGGGACGATTTCGTATACAGGTTAGGGTACGACAACGGTTTAGGGTGAGCATACGTGTTAGGGTACAGGTTAGTGTTAGCCTACGGGTTAGGATTAGGGGACGGGTTAGGGTAAGGCTTCGGATAAGGGTTAGGGTTAGGTTTAGGGTTAGGGTTAGTGGACGGGGACGGTTTAGGTTACAGGTTAGGGAACGACAACGGTTTAGGGTGGGCCTAAGTGTTAGGGTACGGTTTAGTGTTAGCGTACAGGTCAGGATTAGGGGACGTGTTAGGTTAAGGCTTTGGGTAAGGGATAGTGTTAGGGTTATGTTTAGGGGACGGCGATGGTTTAGGGTACAGGTTAGGGTACGACAACTGTTTAGCGTGAGCGTACATGTTAGGGCACGGTTTAGCGTTATCGTACGGGTTAGGATTAGGGGAAGGGTTAGTGTAAGACTTCGGGTAAGGGTTAGTGTTAGGGTTAGGTTTAGGGGACGGGGACGGTTTAGGGTACAGGTTAGGGTACGACAACGGTTTAGGGTGAGCGTACGTTTTAGGCATGGGTTAGTGTTAGCGTACGGGTTAGGATTAGGGGACCGGTTACGGTAAGGCTTCGGGTAAGGTTTAGGGTTAGGGTTAGGGTTAGGGGACGGGGATGGGGATGGTTTAGGGTACAAGTTAGGGTATGACAACGGTTTAGGTTTAGCGTACGTGTTAGGGTATGGCTTAGTGTTAGCGTACGAGTTAGGATTAGGGGACGGGTTAGGGTAAGGCTTCGGGTAAGGGTTAGGGTTAGGGTTAGGTTTAGTGTTAGGGTTAGGGGACGGGGACGGTTAAGGGAACAGGTTAGGGTACGACAAAGGTTTAGAATGAGCGTTCATGTTATGGTACGGGTTAATGTTAGCATACGGGTTAGGATTAAGGGACGGGTTAGGGTAAGGCTTCGGGTAAGTGTTAGGGTTAGGGTTAGGTTTAGGTTTAGGGTTAGGGTTAGGGGATGGTTTATGGTACAGGTTAGGGTACGACAACGGTTTAGGGTGAGCGTACATGGTAGGGTACGGGTTAGTGTTAGCATACGTGTTAGGATTACCGGACGGGTTAGGGTAAGTGTTCGGGTAAGTGTTAGGGTTAAAGTTAGGGTTAGGGTTAGGGGACGGGGACGGCTTAGGGTACAGCTTAAGGTACGACAACGGTTTAGGGTGAGCGTACGTGTTAAGGTACGGTTTAGTGTTAGCGTACACATTAGTATTATGCGACGGGTTAGGGTAAGGCTTCGGGTAAGGGTTAGGGTTAGGGTTAGGGTTAGGGGACGGGGACGGTTAAGGGTACAAGTTAGGGTACGACAACGGTTTAGGGTGAGCGTACATGTTAGGTTACGGGTTAGTGTTAGCGTACGGGTTAGGGTTAGGGGACGGGTTAGGTTAAGGCTTCGGCTAAGGGTTAGGGTTGGGGTTGGGTTAGGGTTAGGTTTACGGTTAGGGTTAAGGTTAGGGTTAGGGTTAGGGGATGGGGACGGCTTAGGGTACAGGTTAGGGTACGACAAAGGTTTAGGGTGAGCGTACGTGTTAGGGTACGGGTTAGTGTTAGCGTACGGGTTAGGATTAGGGTACAGGTTAGGGTAAGGCTTCGGGTAAGGTTCAGGGTTAGGGTTAGGGTTAGGGTTAGGGGTAGGGAACGGGGACGTTTTAGGGTACAGGTTAGGGTACGACAACGGTTTAGGGTGAGTGTACGTGTTAGGGTATGGGTTAGTGTTAGCGTACGTGTTAGGATTAGGGGACGGGTTAGGGTAAGCCTTCGGGTAAGGATTAGCGTTAGGGTTATTGTTAGGATTAGGGGACGGGGACGGTTTAGGGTACAGGTTAGGGTACAACAACGGTTTAGGGTGAGCGTACGTTTTAGGGCACGGGTTACTGTTAGGGTAGGGTTAGGATTAGGGGACAGGTTAGGGTAAGGCTTCGGGTAAGGGTTAGGGTTAGGGTTAAGGTTGCAGTTAGGATTAGGGGACGGAGACGGTTTAGGGTACAGGTTTGGGTACGACAACGGTTTAGGGTGAGCGTACGTGTTATGGTATGTGTTAGTGTTAGCGTACGGGTTCGGATTAGGGGATGGGTTAGGGTAAGGCTTCGTGTAAGGTTTAGAGTTAGGGTTAGGGTTAGGGGAAGGGGACGGTTTAGGGTACAGGTTAGGGTACGACAACGGTTTAGGGTGATCGTACGTGTTAGGGTACGGGTTAGTGTTAGCGTACAGGTTAGGATTAGGTGACGTGTTAGGGTAAGGCTTCAGGTAAGGGTTAGGTTTAGGGGATGGGGACGGTTTAGGGTACAGGTTAGGGTACGACAACGGTTTAGGGTGAGCGTACGTGTTAGGGTACGGGTTAGTGTTTGCGTACGGGTTAGGATTAGTGGACGGCTTAGGGTAAGGCTTCGGCTAAGGTTTAGGGTTAGGGTTAGGGTTAGGGGATGGGGACGGTTTACGGTACAGGTTAGGGTACGACAACGGTTTAGGGTGAGCGTACTTGTTAGGGTACGGCTTAGTGTTAGCGTACGGTTTATGATTAGGGGACGCTTTAGCGTAAGGCTTCGGGTAAGGGTTAGAGTTAGGGCTAGTGTTGGGTTTAGGGTTAAGAGACGGGGACGGTTTAGGGTACAGCTTAGGGTACGACAACAGTTTAGGGTGAGCGTACGTGTTAGGGTATGGGTTAGTGTTAGCGTACGCTTTAGGATTAGGGCACGGGTTAGAATAAGGCTTCGGGTAAGTGTTAGGGTTAGGGTTAGGGTTAGGGTTAGGGGACGGGGATGGTTTAGTGCACAGGTTAGGGTACGACAACGGTTTAGGTTGAGCGTACGTGTTAGGGTACGGGTTAGTGTTAGCGTACGGGTTAGGATTAGGTGATGGGTTAGGGTAAGGCTTTGGTTAACGGTTATGTTTAGGTTCAGGGTTACGGTTAGGGTTAGGGGACAGGAACGGTTTAGGGTAGAGGTTAGGGTACGACAACGGTTTAGGGTGAGCGTAAGTGTTAAGGTACGGGTTAGTGTTAGCGTACGGGTTAGGATTAGGGGACGGTTTAGCGTAAGGCTTCGGGTAATGGTTATGGTTAGGGTTAGGGTTAGGGGACGGGGACGGTTTAGGGTGCAGGTTAGGGTACGACAAAGGTTTAGGGTGAGCGTACATGTTCGGGTATGTTTTATTGTTAGCGTACGAGTTAGGATTAAGGGACGGGTTAGGGTAAGGATTCGGGTAAGGATTAGGGTTGGTGTTAGGGTTCGGGTTAGGGTTAGGGTACGGGGACGTTTTAGGGTACAGGTTCGGGTACGACAACGGTTTAGGGTGAGCATACGTGTTAGGGTACGGGTTAGTGTTAGCGTACGCATTAGGATTAGGGGACGGGTTAGGGTAAGGCTTTGTGTAAGCGTTAGGTTTAGGGTTAGGTTTAGGGTAAGGGGACGTGACGGCTTAGCGTACAGGTTAGGGTACGACAATGTTTTACGGTGAGCGTACGTGTTCGGGTACGGGTTAGTGTTAGCGTACGGGTTAGGATTATGTGACGGGTTAGGTTAGGGCTTCGGGTGTTAGGTTTAGGTTTAGGGTTAGGGTTAGGGGACGGGGACGGTTTAGGCTACATTCTAGGGTAAGATAACGGTTTCGGGTGAGCATACGTGTTAGGGTATGGGTTAGTGTTAGCGTACGTGTTAGGATTAGGAGACGGGTTAGGTTAAGGCTTCTTGTAAGGGTTGGGTTAATGTTACGGTTAGGGTTAGGATTAGGGGATGGGAACGGTTTAGGGTACAGGTTAGTGTACGACAACGGTTTAGGTTGAGCGTACATGTTAGGGTATGGGTTAGTGTTAGTGTACGGTTTAGAATTAGGGCACGGGTTAGTGTAAGGCTTCGGGTAAGTGTTCGGGATAGGGTTAGGGTTAGGATTAGGGGACGGGGACGGTTCAGGGTACACGTTAGGGTACGAAAACTGTTTAGGGTGAGCGTATGTGTTAGGGTATTGGTTACAGTTGGCGTACGGGTTAGTATTAGGGCACGGTTTGGGATAAGGCTTCGGGTAAGTGTTAGGGTTAGGGTTAGGCTTAGGGGACGGGGACAGGGACGGGGACAGTTTATGGTACAGGTTAGTGTACGACAACTGTTTAGTGTGAGCGTACGTTTTAGTGTACTGGTTAGTGTTAGCGTACGGGTTATGAATAGGGGACGTGTTAGTGTAAGGCTTCGGTTAAGGGTTAGGTTTAGGTTTAGGGTTAGGGTTAGGGGACGGTGATGGTTTAGGGTACAGGTTAGGGCCTAACAACGGTTTATGGTGAGTGTACGTGTTAGGGTATGGTTTAGTGTTAGCATACGGGTTAGGTTTAGGGGAAGGGTTAGGGTAAGACTTCGCGTAAGGGTTAGGGTTAGGGTTAGGGGACCGGGGGAGTTTAGGGTACAGGTTAGGGTACAACAACGGTTTAGGGTGAGCGTACGTGTTAGGGTACGTGTTAGTGTTAGCGTACGGGTTAGGATTAGAGGACGGGTTAGGGTAAGGCTTCGGGGAAGCTTTAGGGTTAGGGTTAGGGTTAGAGTTAGGGGACGGGGACGGTATAGGGTACAGTTTAGGGTACGACAATGGATTAGGGTGAGCGTACGTGTTACGGTACGGGTTACTGTTAGCGTACGGGTTAGGATTAGGGGACGGGTTAGGGAAAGGCTTCAGGTAAGGGTTAGGGTTAGGGTTAGGGTTTGGGTTAGGGTTAGGGGACAGTTTAGGGTACAGGTTAGGGTACGACAACAGTTTAGTGTGAGCGTACATGTTAGGGTATGGTTTAGTGTTAGCGTACGGTTAGGATTAAGGGACGGGTTAGGGTAAGGCTTCGGTTAAGCGTTAGGATTAGGGTTAGGGTTAGAGTTATGGGACGGGACGGTATAGGGTACAGCTTAGTGTACGACAACGGTTTAGGGTGAGCGTACGTGTTAGGATATGGGTTAGTGTTAGCGTACGGTTTAGGATTAGGGGACATGTTAGGGTAAGGCTTCGGGTAAGAGTTAGGGTTAGTGTTAGGGGACCGGGACGGTTTAGGGTACAGGTTAGTGTACGACAACGGTTTAGGGTGACCGTACATGTTAGGGTATGTGTTAGTGTTAGCGTACGGGTTAGGATGAGGGGACGGTTTAGGATAAGGCTTCGGGTAAGTGTTAGGGTTAGGTTTAGGGTTAGGGTTAGGGTTAGGAGATGGGGACGATTTCGTATACAGGTTAGGGTACGACAACGGTTTAGGGTGAGCATACGTGTTAGGGTACAGGTTAGTGTTAGCCTACGGGTTAGGATTAGGGGACGGGTTAGGGTAAGGCTTCGGATAAGGGTTAGGGTTAGGTTTAGTGTTAGGGTTAGGGGACGGGGACGGTTAAGGGAACAGGTTAGGGTACGACAAAGGTTTAGAATGAGCGTTCGTGTTATGGTACGGGTTAATGTTAGCATACGGGTTAGGATTAAGGGACGGGTTAGGGTAAGGCTTCGGGTAAGGGTTAGGGTTACGGTTAGGGTTAGGTTTAGGGTTAGGGTTAGGGGATGGTTTATGGTACAGGTTAGTGTACGACAACGGTTTAGGGTGAGCGTACATGGTAGGGTACGGGTTAGTGTTAGCATACGGGTTAGGATTATCGGACGGGTTAGGGTAAGTGTTCGGGTAAGTGTTAGGGTTAAAGTTAGGGTTAGGGTTAGGGGACGGGGACGGCTTAGGGTACAGCTTAAGGTACGACAACGGTTTAGGGTGAGCGTACGTGTTAAGGTACAGTTTAGTGTTAGCGTACACATTAGTATTATGCGACGGGTTAGGGTAAGGCTTCGGGTAAGGGTTAGGGTTAGGGTTAGGGTTAGGGGACGGGGACGGTTAAGGGTACAAGTTAGGGTACGACAACGGTTTAGGGTGAGCGTACATGGTAGGGTACGGGTTAGTGTTAGCATACGGGTTAGGATTACCGGACGGGTTAGGGTAAGTGTTCGGGTAAGTGTTAGGGTTAAAGTTAGGGTTAGGGTTAGGGGACGGGGACGGCTTAGGGTACAGCTTAAGGTACGACAACGGTTTAGGGTGAGCGTACGTGTTAAGGTACGGTTTAGTGTTAGCGTACACATTAGTATTATGCGACGGGTTAGGGTAAGGCTTCGGGTAAGGGTTAGGGTTAGGGTTAGGGTTAGGGGACGGGGACGGTTAAGGGTACAAGTTAGGGTACGACAACGGTTTAGGGTGAGCGTACATGTTAGGTTACGGGTTAGTGTTAGCGTACGGGTTAGGGTTAGGGGACGGGTTAGGGTAAGGCTTCGGCTAAGGGTTAGGGTTGGGGTTGGGTTAGGGTTAGGTTTACGGTTAGGGTTAAGGTTAGGGTTAGGGTTAGGGGATGGGGACGGTTTAGGGTACAGGTTAGGGTACGACAAAGGTTTAGGGTGAGCGTACGTGTTAGGGTACGGGTTAGTGTTAGCGTACGGGTTAGGATTAGGGTACAGGTTAGGGTAAGGCTTCGGGTAAGGTTCAGGGTTAGGGTTAGGGTTAGGGTTAGGGGTAGGGAACGGGGACGTTTTAGGGTACAGGTTAGGGTACGACAACGGTTTAGGGTGAGTGTACGTGTTAGGGTATGGGTTAGTGTTAGCGTACGTGTTAGGATTAGGGGACGGGTTAGGGTAAGCCTTCGGGTAAGGATTAGCGTTAGGGTTATTGTTAGGGTTAGGGGACGGGGACGGTTTAGGGTACAGGTTAGGGTACAACAACGGTTTAGGGTGAGCGTACGTTTTAGGGCACGGGTTACTGTTAGGGTAGGAGTTAGGATTAGGGGACAGGTTAGGGTAAGGCTTCGGGTAAGGGTTAGGGTTAGGGTTAATGTTGCAGTTAGGATTAGGGGACGGAGACGGTTTAGGGTACAGGTTTGGGTACGACAACGGTTTAGGGTGAGCGTACGTGTTATGGTATGTGTTAGTGTTAGCGTACGGGTTCGGATTAGGGGATGGGTTAGGGTAAGGCTTCGTGTAAGGTTTAGAGTTAGGGTTAGGGTTAGGGGAAGGGGACGGTTTAGGGTACAGGTTAGGGTACGACAACGGTTTAGGGTGATCGTACGTGTTAGGGTACGGGTTAGTGTTAGCGTACAGGTTAGGATTAGGTGACGGGTTAGGTTAAGGCTTTGGGTATGGGTTAGGGTTAGAGTTAGGGTTAGGGTTGGGGATGGGGACGGTTTAGGGTACAGGTTAGGGTACGACAACGGTTTAGGGTGAGCGTACGTGTTAGGGTGTGGGTTAGTGTTAGCGTACGGTTTAGAACTAAGAGACGGGCTAGTATAAGTCTCCGGGCAAGGGTTAGGTTTAGGGTTAGGGTTAGGGTTAGGGATAGGGGTCAGGGACGTTTTACGGTATAGGTTAGCTTACGACAACAGTTTAGGGTGAGCGTACGTGTTAGGGTACAGGTTAGTGTTAGCGTACGGGTTAGGATTAGGGGACGGGTTAGGGTAATGCTTCGGGTAAGGGTTAGGGTTAGGGTTACGGTTAGGGGACAGGGACTGGGACGGGGACGGTTTCGGGTACAGGTTAGGGTACGACAACGGTTTAGGGTGAGAGTACGTGTTTGGGTACGGGTTATTGTTAGCGTATGGGTTCGGATTAGGGGACGGGTTAGTGTAAGGCTTCGGGTAAGGGTTGGGGTTAGGGTTAAGGTTAGGGGACGGGGACGGTTTAGGGTGCAGGTTAGGGTACGACAAAGGTTTAGGGTGAGCGTACATGTTCGGGTATGTTTTATTGTTAGCGTACGAGTTAGGATTAAGGGACGGGTTAGGGTAAGGATTCGGGTAAGGATTAGGGTTGGTGTTAGGGTTCGGGTTAGGGTTAGGGTACGGGGACGTTTTAGGGTACAGGTTCGGGTACGACAACGGTTTAGGGTGAGCATACGTGTTAGGGTACGGGTTAGTGTTAGCGTACGCATTAGGATTAGGGGACGGGTTAGGGTAAGGCTTTGTGTAAGCGTTAGGTTTAGGGTTAGGTTTAGGGTAAGGGGACGTGACGGCTTAGCGTACAGGTTAGGGTACGACAATGTTTTACGGTGAGCGTACGTGTTCGGGTACGGGTTAGTGTTAGCGTACGGGTTAGGATTATGTCACGGGTTAGGTTAGGGCTTCGGGTGTTAGGTTTAGGGTTAGGGTTAGGGGACGGGGACGGTTTAGGGTACATTCTAGGGTAAGATAACGGTTTCGGGTGAGCATACGTGTTAGGGTATGGGTTAGTGTTAGTGTACGTGTTAGGATTAGGAGACGGGTTAGGTTAAGGCTTCTTGTAAGGGTTGGGTTAATGTTACGGTTAGGGTTAGGATTAGGGGATGGGAACGGTTTAGGGTACAGGTTAGTGTACGACAACGGTTTAGGTTGAGCGTACATGTTAGGGTATGGGTTAGTGTTAGTGTACGGTTTAGAATTAGGGCACGGGTTAGTGTAAGGCTTCGGGTAAGTGTTCGGGATAGGGTTAGGGTTAGGATTAGGGGACGGGGACGGTTCAGGGTACACGTTAGGGTACGAAAACTGTTTAGGGTGAGCGTATGTGTTAGGGTATTGGTTACAGTTGGCGTACGGGTTAGTATTAGGGCACGGTTTGGGATAAGGCTTCGGGTAAGTGTTAGGGTTAGGGTTAGGCTTAGGGGACGGGGACAGGGACGGGGACAGTTTATGGTACAGGTTAGTGTACGACAACTGTTTAGTGTGAGCGTACGTTTTAGTGTACTGGTTAGTGTTAGCGTACGGGTTATGAATAGGGGACGTGTTAGTGTAAGGCTTCGGTTAAGGGTTAGGTTTAGGTTTAGGGTTAGGGTTAGGGGACGGTGATGGTTTAGGGTACAGGTTAGGGCCTAACAACGGTTTATGGTGAGTGTACGTGTTAGGGTATGGTTTAGTGTTAGCATACGGGTTAGGTTTAGGGGAAGGGTTAGGGTAAGACTTCGCGTAAGGGTTAGGGTTAGGGTTAGGGGACCGGGGGAGTTTAGGGTACAGGTTAGGGTACAACAACGGTTTAGGGTGAGCGTACGTGTTAGGGTACGTGTTAGTGTTAGCGTACGGGTTAGGATTAGAGGACGGGTTAGGGTAAGGCTTCGGGGAAGCTTTAGGGTTAGGGTTAGGGTTAGAGTTAGGGGACGGGGACGGTATAGGGTACAGTTTAGGGTACGACAATGGATTAGGGTGAGCGTACGTGTTACGGTACGGGTTACTGTTAGCGTACGGGTTAGGATTAGGGGACGGGTTAGGGAAAGGCTTCAGGTAAGGGTTAGGGTTAGGGTTAGGGTTTGGGTTAGGGTTAGGGGACAGTTTAGGGTACAGGTTAGGGTACGACAACAGTTTAGTGTGAGCGTACATGTTAGGGTATGGTTTAGTGTTAGCGTACGGTTAGGATTAAGGGACGGGTTAGGGTAAGGCTTCGGTTAAGCGTTAGGATTAGGGTTAGGGTTAGAGTTATGGGACGGGACGGTATAGGGTACAGCTTAGTGTACGACAACGGTTTAGGGTGAGCGTACGTGTTAGGATATGGGTTAGTGTTAGCGTACGGTTTAGGATTACGGGACATGTTAGGGTAAGGCTTCGGGTAAGAGTTAGGGTTAGTGTTAGGGGACCGGGACGGTTTAGGGTACAGGTTAGTGTACGACAACGGTTTAGGGTGACCGTACATGTTAGGGTATGTGTTAGTGTTAGCGTACGGGTTAGGATGAGGGGACGGTTTAGGATAAGGCTTTGGGTAAGTGTTAGGGTTAGGTTTAGGGTTAGGGTTAGGGTTAGGAGATGGGGACGATTTCGTATACAGGTTAGGGTACGACAACGGTTTAGGGTGAGCATACGTGTTAGGGTACAGGTTAGTGTTAGCCTACGGGTTAGGATTAGGGGACGGGTTAGGGTAAGGCTTCGGATAAGGGTTAGGGTTAGGTTTAGGGTTAGGGTTAGTGGACGGGGACGGTTTAGGTTACAGGTTAGGGAACGACAACGGTTTAGGGTGGGCCTAAGTGTTAGGGTACGGTTTAGTGTTAGCGTACAGGTCAGGATTAGGGGACGTGTTAGGTTAAGGCTTTGGGTAAGGGATAGTGTTAGGGTTATGTTTAGGGGACGGCGATGGTTTAGGGTACAGGTTAGGGTACGACAACTGTTTAGCGTGAGCGTACATGTTAGGGCACGGTTTAGCGTTATCGTACGGGTTAGGATTAGGGGAAGGGTTAGTGTAAGACTTCGGGTAAGGGTTAGTGTTAGGGTTAGGTTTAGGGGACGGGGACGGTTTAGGGTACAGGTTAGGGTACGACAACGGTTTAGGGTGAGCGTACGTTTTAGGCATGGGTTAGTGTTAGCGTACGGGTTAGGATTAGGGGACCGGTTACGGTAAGGCTTCGGGTAAGGTTTAGGGTTAGTGTTAGGGTTAGGTTTAGGGGACGGGGACGGTTTAGGGTACAGGTTCGGGTACGACAACGGTTTAGGGAGAGCATACGTGTTAGGGTACGGGTTAGTGTTAGCGTACGCATTAGGATTAGGGGACGGGTTAGGGTAAGGCTTTGTGTAAGCCTTAGGTTTAGGGTTAGGTTTAGGGTAAGGGGACGTGACGGCTTAGCGTACAGGTTAGGGTACGACAATGTTTTACGGTGAGCGTACGTGTTCGGGTACGGGTTAGTGTTAGCGTACGGGTTAGGATTATGTGACGGGTTAGGTTAGGGCTTCGGGTGTTAGGTTTAGGTTTAGGGTTAGGGTTAGGGGACGGGGACGGTTTAGGCTACATTCTAGGGTAAGATAACGGTTTCGGGTGAGCATACGTGTTAGGGTATGGGTTAGTGT
The DNA here is from genome assembly GCF_059928025.1 of Delphinapterus leucas. Taxonomy (NCBI): domain Eukaryota; kingdom Metazoa; phylum Chordata; class Mammalia; order Artiodactyla; family Monodontidae; genus Delphinapterus; species Delphinapterus leucas. The sequence goes on from NW_028322257.1 coordinate 5,298,468, forward strand.
TAGCGTACGTGTTAGGATTAGGAGACGGGTTAGGTTAAGGCTTCTTGTAAGGGTTGGGTTAATGTTACGGTTAGGGTTAGGATTAGGGGATGGGAACGGTTTAGGGTACAGGTTAGTGTACGACAACGGTTTAGGTTGAGCGTACATGTTAGGGTATGGGTTAGTGTTAGTGTACGGTTTAGAATTAGGGCACGGGTTAGTGTAAGGCTTCGGGTAAGTGTTCGGGATAGGGTTAGGGTTAGGATTAGGGGACGGGGACGGTTCAGGGTACACGTTAGGGTACGAAAACTGTTTAGGGTGAGCGTATGTGTTAGGGTATTGGTTACAGTTGGCGTACGGGTTAGTATTAGGGCACGGTTTGGGATAAGGCTTCGGGTAAGTGTTAGGGTTAGGGTTAGGCTTAGGGGACGGGGACAGGGACGGGGACAGTTTATGGTACAGGTTAGTGTACGACAACTGTTTAGTGTGAGCGTACGTTTTAGTGTACTGGTTAGTGTTAGCGTACGGGTTATGAATAGGGGACGTGTTAGTGTAAGGCTTCGGTTAAGGGTTAGGTTTAGGTTTAGGGTTAGGGTTAGGGGACGGTGATGGTTTAGGGTACAGGTTAGGGCCTAACAACGGTTTATGGTGAGTGTACGTGTTAGGGTATGGTTTAGTGTTAGCATACGGGTTAGGTTTAGGGGAAGGGTTAGGGTAAGACTTCGCGTAAGGGTTAGGGTTAGGGTTAGGGGACCGGGGGAGTTTAGGGTACAGGTTAGGGTACAACAACGGTTTAGGGTGAGCGTACGTGTTAGGGTACGTGTTAGTGTTAGCGTACGGGTTAGGATTAGAGGACGGGTTAGGGTAAGGCTTCGGGGAAGCTTTAGGGTTAGGGTTAGGGTTAGAGTTAGGGGACGGGGACGGTATAGGGTACAGTTTAGGGTACGACAATGGATTAGGGTGAGCGTACGTGTTACGGTACGGGTTACTGTTAGCGTACGGGTTAGGATTAGGGGACGGGTTAGGGAAAGGCTTCAGGTAAGGGTTAGGGTTAGGGTTAGGGTTTGGGTTAGGGTTAGGGGACAGTTTAGGGTACAGGTTAGGGTACGACAACAGTTTAGTGTGAGCGTACATGTTAGGGTATGGTTTAGTGTTAGCGTACGGTTAGGATTAAGGGACGGGTTAGGGTAAGGCTTCGGTTAAGCGTTAGGATTAGGGTTAGGGTTAGAGTTATGGGACGGGACGGTATAGGGTACAGCTTAGTGTACGACAACGGTTTAGGGTGAGCGTACGTGTTAGGATATGGGTTAGTGTTAGCGTACGGTTTAGGATTACGGGACATGTTAGGGTAAGGCTTCGGGTAAGAGTTAGGGTTAGTGTTAGGGGACCGGGACGGTTTAGGGTACAGGTTAGTGTACGACAACGGTTTAGGGTGACCGTACATGTTAGGGTATGTGTTAGTGTTAGCGTACGGGTTAGGATGAGGGGACGGTTTAGGATAAGGCTTCGGGTAAGTGTTAGGGTTAGGTTTAGGGTTAGGGTTAGGGTTAGGAGATGGGGACGATTTCGTATACAGGTTAGGGTACGACAACGGTTTAGGGTGAGCATACGTGTTAGGGTACAGGTTAGTGTTAGCCTACGGGTTAGGATTAGGGGACGGGTTAGGGTAAGGCTTCGGATAAGGGTTAGGGTTAGGTTTAGGGTTAGGGTTAGTGGACGGGGACGGTTTAGGTTACAGGTTAGGGAACGACAACGGTTTAGGGTGGGCCTAAGTGTTAGGGTACGGTTTAGTGTTAGCGTACAGGTCAGGATTAGGGGACGTGTTAGGTTAAGGCTTTGGGTAAGGGATAGTGTTAGGGTTATGTTTAGGGGACGGCGATGGTTTAGGGTACAGGTTAGGGTACGACAACTGTTTAGCGTGAGCGTACATGTTAGGGCACGGTTTAGCGTTATCGTACGGGTTAGGATTAGGGGAAGGGTTAGTGTAAGACTTCGGGTAAGGGTTAGTGTTAGGGTTAGGTTTAGGGGACGGGGACGGTTTAGGGTACAGGTTAGGGTACGACAACGGTTTAGGGTGAGCGTACGTTTTAGGCATGGGTTAGTGTTAGCGTACGGGTTAGGATTAGGGGACCGGTTACGGTAAGGCTTCGGGTAAGGTTTAGGGTTAGGGTTAGGGTTAGGGGACGGGGATGGGGACGGTTTAGGGTACAAGTTAGGGTATGACAACGGTTTAGGTTTAGCGTACGTGTTAGGGTATGGCTTAGTGTTAGCGTACGAGTTAGGATTAGGGGACGGGTTAGGGTAAGGCTTCGGGTAAGGGTTAGGGTTAGGGTTAGGTTTAGTGTTAGGGTTAGGGGACGGGGACGGTTAAGGGAACAGGTTAGGGTACGACAAAGGTTTAGAATGAGCGTTCGTGTTATGGTACGTGTTAATGTTAGCATACGGGTTAGGATTAAGGGACGGGTTAGGGTAAGGCTTCGGGTAAGGGTTAGGGTTAGGGTTAGGGTTAGGTTTAGGGTTAGGGTTAGGGGATGGTTTATGGTACAGGTTAGGGTACGACAACGGTTTAGGGTGAGCGTACATGGTAGGGTACGGGTTAGTGTTAGCATACGGGTTAGGATTACCGGACGGGTTAGGGTAAGTGTTCGGGTAAGTGTTAGGGTTAAAGTTAGGGTTAGGGTTAGGGGACGGGGACGGCTTAGGGTACAGCTTAAGGTACGACAACGGTTTAGGGTGAACGTACGTGTTAAGGTACGGTTTAGTGTTAGCGTACACATTAGTATTATGCGACGGGTTAGGGTAAGGCTTCGGGTAAGGGTTAGGGTTAGGGTTAGGGTTAGGGGACGGGGACGGTTAAGGGTACAAGTTAGGGTACGACAACGGTTTAGGGTGAGGGTACATGTTAGGTTACGGGTTAGTGTTAGCGTACGGGTTAGGGTTAGGGGACGGGTTAGGGTAAGGCTTCGGCTAAGGGTTAGGGTTGGGGTTGGGTTAGGGTTAGGTTTACGGTTAGGGTTAAGGTTAGGGTTAGGGTTAGGGGATGGGGACGGTTTAGGGTACAGGTTAGGGTACGACAAAGGTTTAGGGTGAGCGTACGTGTTAGGCTATGGGTTAGTGTTAGCGTACGGGTTAGGATTAGGGTACAGGTTAGGGTAAGGCTTCGGGTAAGGTTCAGGGTTAGGGTTAGGGGTAGGGAACGGGGACGTTTTAGGGTACAGGTTAGGGTACAACAACGGTTTAGGGTGAGTGTACGTGTTAGGGTATGGGTTAGTGTTAGCGTACGTGTTAGGATTAGGGGACGGGTTAGGGTAAGTCTTCGGGTAAGGATTAGCGTTAGGGTTATTGTTAGGGTTAGGGGACGGGGACGGTTTAGGGTACAGGTTAGGGTACAACAACGGTTTAGGGCGAGCGTACGTTTTAGGGCACGGGTTACTGTTAGGGTAGGGGTTAGGATTAGGGGACAGGTTAGGGTAAGGCTTCGGGTAAGGGTAAGGGTTAGAGTTAAGGTTGCAGTTAGGATTAGGGGACGGAGACGGTTTAGGGTACAGGTTTGTGTACGACAACGGTTTAGGGTGAGCGTACGTGTTATGGTATGTGTTAGTGTTAGCGTACGGGTTCGGATTAGGGGATGGGTTAGGGTAAGGCTTCGTGTAAGGTTTAGAGTTAGGTTTAGGGTTAGGGGAAGGGGACGGTTTAGGGTACAGGTTAGGGTACGACAACGGTTTAGGGTGATCGTACGTGTTAGGGTACGGGTTAGTGTTAGCGTACAGGTTAGGATTAGGTGACGGGTTAGGTTAAGGCTTTGGGTATGGGTTAGGGTTAGAGTTAGGGTTAGGGTTGGGGATGGGGACGGTTTAGGGCACAGGTTAGGGTACGACAACGGTTTAGGGTGAGCGTACGTGTTAGGGTGTGGGTTAGTGTTAGCGTACGGTTTAGAACTAAGAGACGGGCTAGTATAAGTCTCCGGGCAAGGGTTAGGTTTAGGGTTAGGGTTAGGGTTAGGGATAGGGGTCGGGGACGTTTTACGGTATAGGTTAGCTTACGACAACAGTTTAGGGTGAGCGTACGTGTTAGGGTACAGGTTAGTGTTAGCGTACGGGTTAGGATTAGGGGACGGGTTAGGGTAATGCTTCGGGTAAGGGTTAGGGTTAGGGTTACGGTTAGGGGACAGGGACTGGGACGGGGACGGTTTCGGGTACAGGTTAGGGTACGACAACGGTTTAGGGTGAGAGTACGTGTTTGGGTATGGGTTATTGTTAGCGTATGGGTTCGGATTAGGGGAAGGGTTAAGGTAAGTCTTCGGGTAAGGGTTAGGGTTAGGTTTATGGTTAGGGTTAGGGGACGGGGACGGTTTAGGGTACAGGTTACAGTATGATAACGGTTTAGGGGAAGCGTATGGTTTAGGGTACGGGTTAGTGTTAGCGTACGGGTTAGGATTAGGGGACGTGTTTGTGTAAGGCTTTGGGTAAGGGTTAGGGATAGGGCTAGGGTTAGGGGACGGGGACGGGGACGGGGATGTTTTAGGGTACAGTTTAGGGTACGACAAAGGTTTAGGGTGAGCGTACGTGTTAGGGTACGGGTTAGTGTTAGCGTACAGGTTAGGATTAGGGACGGGTGAGGGTAAGGCTTCGGGTAAGGTTTAGGGTTAGGGTTAGGGGTAGGGGATGGGGGCGGTTTAGGGTACAGGTTAGGGTACGACAAGGGTTTAGGGTGAGTGTACGTGTTAGGGTATGGGTTAGTGTTAGCGTACGTGTTAGGATTAGGGGACGGGTTAGGGTAAGGCTTCGGGTAAGGATTAGGGTTAGGGTTAGGGTTAGGGTTAGGGGACGGAGACGGTTTAGGGTACAGGTTATGGTTCGACAACAGTTTAGGGTGAGCGTACGTGTTAGGGCATGGGTTAGTGTTAGTGTACGGGTTAGGATTAGGGGACAGTTTAGGGTAAGGCTTCGGGTAAGGGTTAGGGTTAGGGTTAAGATTACGTTTAGGGTTAGGGTTAGGGTTAGGGTTAGGTTTAGGGTTAGGGTTAGGGCATGGAGACAGTTTCGGGTACAGGCTAGGGTACGACAACGGTTTAGGATGAGCGAACATGTTAGGGTACGGGTTAGTGTTAGCGTACGGGTTAGGATTAGGGGACGGGTTAGGGTAAGGCTTCGGGTAAGGGTTAGGTTTACGGTTAGGTTTAGGGGACGGGGACGGTTTAGGGTACAGGTTAGGGTACGACAACGGTTTAGGGTGAGCGTAAGTGTTAGGGTACGGGTTAGTGGTAGGGTACGGGTTAGGATTAGGGGACTTGTTAGGGTAAGGCTTCGGGTAAGGGTTAGTGTTAGGGTTAGGGTTCGGGTTGGGGTTAGGGGACGGGAATGGTTTACTGTACAAGTTAGGGTACGACAACGGTTTAGGGTGAGCGTACGTGTTAGGGTACGGGTTAGTGTTAGCGTACGGGTGAGGATTAGGTGACGTGTTAGGGTAAGGCTTCAGGTAAGGGTTAGGTTTAGGGGATGGGGACGGTTTAGGGTACAGGTTAGGGTACGACAACGGTTTAGGGTGAGCGTACGTGTTAGGGTATGGGTTAGTGTTTGCGTACGGGTTAGGATTAGTGGACGGCTTAGGGTAAGGCTTCGGCTAAGGTTTAGGGTTAGGGTTAGGGTTAGGGGATGGGGACGGTTTACGGTACAGGTTAGGGTACGACAACGGTTTAGGGTGAGCGTACTTGTTAGGGTATGGCTTAGTGTTAGCGTACGGTTTATGATTAGGGGACGCTTTAGCGTAAGGCTTCGGGTAAGGGTTAGAGTTAGGGCTAGTGTTGGGTTTAGGGTTAAGAGACGGGGACGGTTTAGGGTGCAGGTTAGGGTACGACAAAGGTTTAGGGTGAGCGTACATGTTCGGGTATGTTTTATTGTTAGCGTACGAGTTAGGATTAAGGGACGGGTTAGGGTAAGGATTCGGGTAAGGATTAGGGTTGGTGTTAGGGTTCGGGTTAGGGTTAGGGTACGGGGACGTTTTAGGGTACAGGTTCGGGTACGACAACGGTTTAGGGTGAGCATACGTGTTAGGGTACGGGTTAGTGTTAGCGTACGCATTAGGATTAGGGGACGGGTTAGGGTAAGGCTTTGTGTAAGCGTTAGGTTTAGGGTTAGGTTTAGGGTAAGGGGACGTGACGGCTTAGCGTACAGGTTAGGGTACGACAATGTTTTACGGTGAGCGTACGTGTTCGGGTACAGGTTAGTGTTAGCGTACGGGTTAGGATTATGTGACGGGTTAGGTTAGGGCTTCGGGTGTTAGGTTTAGGTTTAGGGTTAGGGTTAGGGGACGGGGACGGTTTAGGCTACATTCTAGGGTAAGATAACGGTTTCGGGTGAGCATACGTGTTAGGGTATGGGTTAGTGTTAGCGTACGTGTTAGGATTAGGAGACGGGTTAGGTTAAGGCTTCTTGTAAGGGTTGGGTTAATGTTACGGTTAGGGTTAGGATTAGGGGATGGGAACGGTTTAGGGTACAGGTTAGTGTACGACAACGGTTTAGGTTGAGCGTACATGTTAGGGTATGGGTTAGTGTTAGTGTACGGTTTAGAATTAGGGCACGGGTTAGTGTAAGGCTTCGGGTAAGTGTTCGGGATAGGGTTAGGGTTAGGATTAGGGGACGGGGACGGTTCAGGGTACACGTTAGGGTACGAAAACTGTTTAGGGTGAGCGTATGTGTTAGGGTATTGGTTACAGTTGGCGTACGGGTTAGTATTAGGGCACGGTTTGGGATAAGGCTTCGGGTAAGTGTTAGGGTTAGGGTTAGGCTTAGGGGACGGGGACAGGGACGGGGACAGTTTATGGTACAGGTTAGTGTACGACAACTGTTTAGTGTGAGCGTACGTTTTAGTGTACTGGTTAGTGTTAGCGTACGGGTTATGAATAGGGGACGTGTTAGTGTAAGGCTTCGGTTAAGGGTTAGGTTTAGGTTTAGGGTTAGGGTTAGGGGACGGTGATGGTTTAGGGTACAGGTTAGGGCCTAACAACGGTTTATGGTGAGTGTACGTGTTAGGGTATGGTTTAGTGTTAGCATACGGGTTAGGTTTAGGGGAAGGGTTAGGGTAAGACTTCGCGTAAGGGTTAGGGTTAGGGTTAGGGGACCGGGGGAGTTTAGGGTACAGGTTAGGGTACAACAACGGTTTAGGGTGAGCGTACGTGTTAGGGTACGTGTTAGTGTTAGCGTACGGGTTAGGATTAGAGGACGGGTTAGGGTAAGGCTTCGGGGAAGCTTTAGGGTTAGGGTTAGGGTTAGAGTTAGGGGACGGGGACGGTATAGGGTACAGTTTAGGGTACGACAATGGATTAGGGTGAGCGTACGTGTTACGGTACGGGTTACTGTTAGCGTACGGGTTAGGATTAGGGGACGGGTTAGGGAAAGGCTTCAGGTAAGGGTTAGGGTTAGGGTTAGGGTTTGGGTTAGGGTTAGGGGACAGTTTAGGGTACAGGTTAGGGTACGACAACAGTTTAGTGTGAGCGTACATGTTAGGGTATGGTTTAGTGTTAGCGTACGGTTAGGATTAAGGGACGGGTTAGGGTAAGGCTTCGGTTAAGCGTTAGGATTAGGGTTAGGGTTAGAGTTATGGGACGGGACGGTATAGGGTACAGCTTAGTGTACGACAACGGTTTAGGGTGAGCGTACGTGTTAGGATATGGGTTAGTGTTAGCGTACGGTTTAGGATTAGGGGACATGTTAGGGTAAGGCTTCGGGTAAGAGTTAGGGTTAGTGTTAGGGGACCGGGATGGTTTAGGGTACAGGTTAGTGTACGACAACGGTTTAGGGTGACCGTACATGTTAGGGTATGTGTTAGTGTTAGCGTACGGGTTAGGATGAGGGGACGGTTTAGGATAAGGCTTCGGGTAAGTGTTAGGGTTAGGTTTAGGGTTAGGGTTAGGGTTAGGAGATGGGGACGATTTCGTATACAGGTTAGGGTACGACAACGGTTTAGGGTGAGCATACGTGTTAGGGTACAGGTTAGTGTTAGCCTACGGGTTAGGATTAGGGGACGGGTTAGGGTAAGGCTTCAGATAAGGGTTAGGGTTAGGTTTAGGGTTAGGGTTAGTGGACGGGGACGGTTTAGGTTACAGGTTAGGGAACGACAACGGTTTAGGGTGGGCCTAAGTGTTAGGGTACGGTTTAGTGTTAGCGTACAGGTCAGGATTAGGGGATGTGTTAGGTTAAGGCTTTGGGTAAGGGATAGTGTTAGGGTTATGTTTAGGGGACGGCGATGGTTTAGGGTACAGGTTAGGGTATGACAACTGTTTAGCGTGAGCGTACATGTTAGGGCACGGTTTAGCGTTATCGTACGGGTTAGGATTAGGGGAAGGGTTAGTGTAAGACTTCGGGTAAGGGTTAGTGTTAGGGTTAGGTTTAGGGGACGGGGACGGTTTAGGGTACAGGTTAGGGTACGACAACGGTTTAGGGTGAGGGTAGGTTTTAGGCATGGGTTAGTGTTAGCGTACGGGTTAGGATTAGGGGACCGGTTACGGTAAGGCTTCGGGTAAGGTTTAGGGTTAGGGTTAGGGTTAGGGGACGGGGATGGGGACGGTTTAGGATACAAGTTAGGGTATGACAACGGTTTAGGTTTAGCGTACGTGTTAGGGTATGGCTTAGTGTTAGCGTACGAGTTAGGATTAGGGGACGGGTTAGGGTAAGGCTTCGGGTAAGGGTTAGGGTTAGGGTTAGGTTTAGTGTTAGGGTTAGGGGACGGGGACGGTTAAGGGAACAGGTTAGGGTACGACAAAGGTTTAGAATGAGCGTTCGTGTTATGGTACGGGTTAATGTTAGCATACGGGTTAGGATTAAGGGACGGGTTAGGGTAAGGCTTCGGGTAAGGGTTAGGGTTAGGGTTAGGGTTAGGTTTAGGGTTAGGGTTAGGGGATGGTTTATGGTACAGGTTAGGGTACGACAACGGTTTAGGGTGAGCGTACATGGTAGGGTACGGGTTAGTGTTAGCATACGGGTTAGGATTACCTGACAGGTTAGGGTAAGTGTTCGGGTAAGTGTTAGGGTTAAAGTTAGGGTTAGGGTTAGGGGACGGGGACGGCTTAGGGTACAGCTTAAGGTACGACAACGGTTTAGGGTGAGCGTACGTGTTAAGGTACAGTTTAGTGTTAGCGTACACATTAGTATTATGCGACGGGTTAGGGTAAGGCTTCGGGTAAGGGTTAGGGTTAGGGTTAGGGTTAGGGGACGGGGACGGTTAAGGGTACAAGTTAGGGTACGACAACGGTTTAGGGTGAGCGAACATGTTAGGTTACGGGTTAGTGTTAGCGTACGGGTTAGGGTTAGGCGACGGGTAGGGTAAGGCTTCGGCTAAGGGTTAGGGTTGGGGTTGGGTTAGGGTTAGGTTTACGGTTAGGGTTAAGGTTAGGGTTAGGGTTAGGGGATGGGGACGGTTTAGGGTACAGGTTAGGGTACGACAAAGGTTTAGGGTGAGCGTACATGTTAGGGTACGGGTTAGTGTTAGCGTACGGGTTAGGATTAGGGTACAGGTTAGGGTAAGGCTTCGGGTAAGGTTCAGGGTTAGGGTTAGGGTTAGGGTTAGGGGTAGGGAACGGGGACGTTTTAGGGTACAGGTTAGGGTACGACAACGGTTTAGGGTGAGTGTACGTGTTAGGGTATGGGTTAGTGTTAGCGTACGTGTTAGGATTAGGGGACGGGTTAGGGTAAGCCTTCGGGTAAGGATTAGCGTTAGGGTTATTGTTAGGGTTAGGGGACGGGGACGGTTTAGGGTACAGGTTAGGGTACAACAACGGTTTAGGGCGAGCGTACGTTTTAGGGCACGGGTTACGGTTAGGGTAGGGGTTAGGATTAGGGGACAGGTTAGGGTAAGGCTTCGGGTAAGGGTAAGGGTTAGAGTTAAGGTTGCAGTTAGGATTAGGGGACGGAGACGGTTTAGGGTACAGGTTTGGGTACGACAACGGTTTAGGGTGAGCGTACGTGTTATGGTATGTGTTAGTGTTAGCGTACGGGTTCGGATTAGGGGATGGGTTAGGGTAAGGCTTCGTGTAAGGTTTAGAGTTAGGGTTAGGGTTAGGGGAAGGGGACGGTTTAGGGTACAGGTTAGGGTACGACAACGGTTTAGGGTGATCGTACGTGTTAGGGTATGGGTTAGTGTTAGCGTACAGGTTAGGATTAGGTGACGGGTTAGGTTAAGGCTTTGGGTATGGGTTAGGGTTAGAGTTAGGGTTAGGGTTGGGGATGGGGACGGTTTAGGGTACAGGTTAGGGTACGACAACGGTTTAGGGTGAGCGTACGTGTTAGGGTGTGGGTTAGTGTTAGTGTACGGTTTAGAACTAAGAGACGGGCTAGTATAAGTCTCCGGGCAAGGGTTAGGTTTAGGGTTAGGGTTAGGGTTAGGGATAGGGGTCGGGGACGTTTTACGGTATAGGTTAGCTTACGACAACAGTTTAGGGTGAGCGTACGTGTTAGGGTACAGGTTAGTGTTAGCGTACGGGTTAGGATTAGGGGACGGGTTAGGGTAATGCTTCGGGTAAGGGTTAGGGTTAGGGTTACGGTTAGGGGACAGGGACTGGGGCGGGGACGGTTTCGGGTACAGGTTAGGGTACGACAACGGTTTAGGGTGAGAGTACGTGTTTGGGTACGGGTTATTGTTAGCGTATGGGTTCGGATTAGGGGAAGGGTTAAGGTAAGTCTTCGGGTAAGGGTTAGGGTTAGGTTTATGGTTAGGGTTAGGGGACGGGGACGGTTTAGGGTACAGGTTACAGTATGATAACGGTTTAGGCGAAGCGTATGGTTTAGGGTACGGGTTAGTGTTAGCGTACGGGTTAGGATTAGGAGACGTGTTTGTGTAAGGCTTTGGGTAAGGGTTAGGGATAGGGCTAGGGTTAGGGGACGGGGACGGGGACGGGGATGTTTTAGGGTACAGTTTAGGGTACGACAAAGGTTTAGGGTGAGCGTACGTGTTAGGGTACGGGTTAGTGTTAGCGTACAGGTTAGGATTAGGGACGGGTAGGGTAAGGCTTCAGGTAAGGTTTAGGGTTAGGGTTAGGGGTAGGGGATGGGGGCGGTTTAGGGTACAGGTTAGGGTACGACAAGGGTTTAGGGTGAGTGTACGTGTTAGGGTATCGATTAGTGTTAGCGTACGTGTTAGGATTAGGGGACGGGTTAGGGTAAGGCTTCGGGTAAGGATTAGGGTTATGGTTAGGGTTAGGGTTAGGGGACGGAGACGGTTTAGGGTACAGGTTATGGTTCGACAACAGTTTAGGGTGAGCGTACGTGTTAGGGCATGGGTTAGTGTTAGGGTACGGGTTAGGATTAGGGGACAGTTTAGGGTAAGGCTTCGGGTAAGGGTTAGGGTTAGGTTTAAGATTACGTTTAGGGTTAGGGTTAGGGTTAGGGTTAGGTTTAGGGTTAGGGTTAGGGCATGGAGACAGTTTCGGGTACAGGCTAGGGTACGACAACGGTTTAGGATGAGCGAACGTGTTAGGGTACGGGTTAGTGTTAGCGTACGGGTTAGGATTAGGGGACGGGTTAGGGTAAGGCTTCGGGTAAGGGTTAGGTTTACGGTTAGGTTTAGGGGACGGGGACGGTTTAGGGTACAGGTTAGGGTACGACAACGGTTTAGGGTGAGCGTAAGTGTTAGGGTACGGGTTAGTGGTAGGGTACGGGTTAGGATTAGGGGACTTGTTAGGGTAAGGCTTCGGGTAAGGGTTAGTGTTAGGGTTAGGGCTCGGGTTGGGGTTAGGGGACGGGAACGGTTTACTGTACAAGTTAGGGTACGACAACGGTTTAGGGTGAGCGTACGTGTTAGGGTACGGGTTAGTGTTAGCGTACGGGTGAGGATTAGGTGACGTGTTAGGGTAAGGCTTCAGGTAAGGGTTAGGTTTAGGGGATGGGGACGGTTTAGGGTACAGGTTAGGGTACGACAACGGTTTAGGGTGAGCGTACATGGTAGGGTACGGGTTAGTGTTAGCATACGGGTTAGGATTAGCGGACGGGTTAGGGTAAGTGTTCGGGTAAGTGTTAGGGTTAAAGTTAGGGTTAGGGTTAGGGGACGGGGACGGCTTAGGGTACAGCTTAAGGTACGACAACGGTTTAGGGTGAGCGTACGTGTTAAGGTACGGTTTAGTGTTAGCGTACACATTAGGATTATGCGACGGGTTAGGGTAAGGCTTCGGGTAAGGGTTAGTGTTAGGGTTAGGGGACGGGGACGGTTAAGGGTACAAGTTAGGGTACGACAACGGTTTAGGGTGAGCGTACGTGTTAGGGTACGGGTTAGTGTTAGCGTACGGTTTAGGATTAGGGGACGTGTTAGGGTAAGGCTTCGGGTAAGAGTTAGTGTTAGGGTTACATGACGGTCACAGTTTAGTGTACAGGTTAAAGTACGACAACGGTTTAGGGTGAGCGTACGTGTCAGGGTACGGTTTAGTGTTAGCGTACATGTTAGGATTATGTGACGGGTTAGGGTAAGGCTTCGGGTAGGGGTTTGAGTTAGGGTTAGGGTTAGGGTTAGGTTTAGGGGACGGGGACGGCTTAGGGTACAGGTTACGGTACGACAACGGTTTAGGGTGAGCGTACGTGTTAGGGTACGGGTTAGTGTTAGCGTAAGTGTTAGGATTAGGGGACGGGTTAGTGTAAGGCTTCGGTTAAGTGTTAGGGTTAGGGTTAGGGGACGGGGACGGGGATGGTTTAGGGTACAGGTTAGGGTACGACAATGGTTAAGGGTGAGCGTACGTATTAGGGTACGGGTTAGTGTTAGCGTACGGGTTAGGATTAGTTGACGGGTTAGGGTAAGGCTTCAGATAAGGTTTACGGTTAGGGTTAGGGTTAGGTTTAGGGGACGGGGACGGTTTAGGGTACAGGTTACGGTACGACAACTGTTTAGGGTGAGCGTACGTGTTACGGTGTGGGTTAGTGTTAGCGTACGGGTTCGGATTAGGGGACGGGTTAGGGTAAATCTTCGGGTAAGTGTTAGGGTTAGGGTTAAGGGACGGGGATGGTTTAGGGTACAGGTTAGGGTATGACAACGTTTTAGGGTGAGCGTATGTGTTAGGGTACGGGTTAGTGTTAGTGTACGGGTTAGGATTAGGGGACGGGGGAGGGTAACGTTTGGGGTAAGGGTTAGTGTTAGGGTTAGGGGACGGGGACGGGGACGTTTTAGCGTACAGGTTAGGGTTCGCCAACGGTTTAGGTTGAGCGTACGTGTTAGGGTACGGGTTAGTGTTAGCGCACGGGTTAGGATTAGGGGACGGGTTATGGTAAGGCTTCGGGTAAGTGTTACGTTTAGTGTTAGGGTTAGGGTTAGGGGACGGGGACGGTTTAGGTTACAGGTTAGGGTACGACAACGGTTTAGGGTGAGCCTACGTGTTAGGGTACGGGTTAGTGTTAGCGTACCGGTTATGATTAGTGGACGGGTTAGGGTAAGGCTTCGGGCAAGTGTTAGGGTTAGGGTTAGGGTTAGGGTTAGGGGAAGGTTTAGGGTATAGGTTAGGGTTCGACAACGGGTTAGTGTGAGCGTACGTGTTACGTTGCGTGTTAGTGTTAGCATACGGGTTAGGATTAGGGGACGGGTTAGTGTAAGAATTCGAGTAAGGTTTACGGTTAGTGTTAGGGTTAGGGGATGGGGACATTTTAGGGTTCAGGTTAGGGTACGACAAAGGGTTAGGTTGAGCATACGAGTTAGGTTACGGTTTAGATTTTGTGTACGGGTTAGGATTAGGGGACGGGTTAGAGTAAGGCTTCGGGTAAGGGTTAGGGTTAGGGGAAGGGGACGGGGATGGGGACGGGGACGGTTTAAGGTACAGGTTAGTGTACGACAACCGTTTAGGGTGAGCGTATGTGTTAGGGTACGGCTTAGTGTTAGCGTAGGGTTTAGGATTAGGGGACGGGTTAGAGTAAGGCTTCGGGTAATGGTTAGGGTTAGGGTTAGGGTTAAGTTTAGGGCACGGTGACGAGGACGGTTTTGGGTACAGGTTAGGGTACGACAATGGTTTTGGGTGAGCATATGTGTTAGGGTACGGGTTAGTGTTAGCGTACGGTTTAGCATTAGGGGACGGATTAGGGTAAGGCTTCGGGTAAGGGTTAGTGTTACGGTTAGTGTTAGGGTTAGGGTTAGGGGACGGGGACGTTATAGGGTACAGGTTAGGGTACGACAACGGTTTAGGGTGAGCGTACGTGTTAGGGTCCGTTTAGTGTTAGCGTACGGTTTAGGATTAGAGAACGGTTTAGGGTAAGGCTTCAGGTAAGGGTTAGGGTTAAGGTTAGGTTTAGGGTTAGGGTTAGGGTACGGGGAAGGTTTAGGGTACAGGTTTGTGTACGACAACGGTTTAGGGTGAGCGTATGTGTTAGTGTACAGGTTAGTGTTAGCGTACGGGATAGGATTAGGGGACGGTTTAGGGTAAGGCTTTTGTTAAGAGTTAGGGTTAGGGTAAGAGTTAGGGGACGGGGACGGTTTAGGGTACAGGTTAGGGTACGACAATGGTTTAGGGTGAGCCTACATGTTAGTGTATGAGTTAGTGTTAGCGTACGGGTTAGGATTAGGGGACGGGTTAGTGTAAGGCTTCGGGTAAGGGTTAGGGTTAGGGTTAGAGTTAGGGATAGTGTTAGTGTTAGGGAATAGGGATGGTTTAGGGTACAAGTTAGGGTACGACAGCGGTTTAGGGTGAGCATACGTGTTAGGATATGGCTGAGTGTTAGCGTACGGGTTAGTATTAGCGGACGGGTTAGGGTAGGGCTCACGTAAGGGTTAGGGATAGGGTTAGGGTTAGGGTTAGGAATAGGGGATGGGGACGGTTCAGGGTACAGGTTAGGGTACGACAACGGTTTAGGGTGAGCGTACAGGTTAGGGTACGGGTTAGTGTTAGCATACGGGTTAGGATTAGGGGACGTGTTAGGGTAAGCCTTCAGGTAAGTGTTCAGGTTAAGGTTAGGGTTAGGGTTAGGGGACGGGGACGGCTTAGGGTACAAGTTAGGGTACGACAATGTTTTAGGGTGAGCGTACGTGTTAGGCTGTGGATTAGTGTTAGAGTACGGGTTAGGATTAGGGGACAGGTTAGCGTAAGGCTTCGGGTAAGGGTTAGGGTTAGGATTAGGGTAAGGATTAGGTTTAGGGGATGGGGACGGTTTAGGCTACAGGTTAGGGTACGACAACGCTTTAGGGTGAGCTTACGTGTTAGGGCACGTGTTACTGTTAGAGTACGGGTTAGGATTAGGGGACGGGATAGGGTAAGGCTTCGGGTAAGTGTTAGGTGTAGGGTTAGGGTTAGGGTAGGAGATGGGGACGGGGACGGTTTACGGTACAGGTTAGGGTACGACAAAGGTTTACGGTGAGCATACGTGTTAGGGTAAGTGTTAGTGCTAGCCTTCGGGTTAGGATTAGGGGACGGGTTAAGGTAAGGCTTCGGGTAAGGGTTAGGGTTAAGGTTAGTGTTAGGGTTAGGGGACGGGGACGGTTTAGGGTACAGGTTAGTGTACGACAACTGTTTAGGGTGAGCGTACGTGTTAGGGTAAGTGTTAGTGTTAGCGTACGGTTTAGGATTAGGGGACGGGTTAGTGTAAGACTTCGGGTAAGTGTTAGTGTTAGGGTTAGGGTTAGGGTTAGGGTTAGGGGACGGGGTCGGTTTAGGGTACAGGTTAGTGTACGAAAACGGTTTAGTGTGAGCGTACGTGTTAGAGTACGGGTTAGTTTTAGTGTACGGGTTAGGATTATGGGACGGGTTAAGGTAAGGCTTTGGGAAGGTGTTAGGGTTAGGGTTAGGGTTAGGGTTAGCGTTAGAGGACGGGGACGGTTTATGGTACAGGTGAGGCTATGACAACTGTTTAGGGTGAGCGTACGTGTTAGGTTACGGGTTAGTGTTAGCGTACGGATTAGGATTAGGCGACGGGTTAGGGTAAGGCTTTGGGTAAGGGTTAGGGTTAGGGTTAGGAGAAGGGGACGGGGACGGGGACGCTTTAGTGTTCAGGTTAGGGTACGACAATGGTTTAGGGTGAGCGTACGTGTTAGGGTACGGGTTAGTGTTTGCGTACGGGTTAGGATTAGGGGACGGTTTCGGGTAAGGCTTCGGGTAAGGGTTAGGGTTAGGGTTAGGGTTAGGGTTAGGGTTAGGGGACGGGGACAGTTCAGAGTACAGGTTAGGGTACGACAACATTTTAGGGGAGCGTAAGTGTTAGGGCAAGGGTTAGTGTTAGCGTACGGGTTAGGTTTAGGGGACGGTTTAGGGTAAGGCTTCAGGTAAGGGATTGGGTTAGGGTTAGGGGTAGGGGACGGGGACGGTTTAGGGTACAGGTTAGGGTATGACAACATTTTACGGTGAGTGTACATGTTAGGGTACGGTTTAGTGTTAGCGTACGGGATAGGATTAGTGGACGGGTTAGGGTAAGGCTTCGGGTAAGAGTTGGGTTTAGGTTTAGGGTTAGGGTTAGGGTTAGGGGACAGGGACGGTTTGGGTACAGGTTAGGGTACGACAAGGTTTTTTGGTGAGCATACGTGTTAGGGTACAGGTTCGTGTTAGCGTACGGGTTAGGTTTAGGGGACGGTTTAGGGTAAGGCTTCCGGTAATGGTTAGGGTTAGGGTTAGGGTTAGAGTTAGGGTTAGGGTTAGGGTTAGGGTTAGGGTTAGGGGATGGGGATGGTTTACGGTACAGGTTAGGGTACGAAAACGTTTTAGGGTGAGCATACGTGTTAGGGTATGGGTTAGTGTTAGCGTACGAGTTAGGATTAGGGAATGGGTTAGTGTAAGACTTCAGGTAAGGGTTAGGTTTAGTGTTAGGTTTAGGGTTAGTGATAGGGGACAGGGACGGTTTAGGGTACAGGTTAGGGTATGACAACCGTTTAGGGTGAGCGTACGTGTTAGGGCACGGTTTAGGGTTAGCGTACGGGTTAGGATTAGGGGACGGGTTAGTGTAAGGCTTTGGGTTAGGTTTAGGGTTTGGGTCAGGGTTAGGGGATGGGGAAAGTTTAGGGTACAGGTTAGGGTATGACAACGGTTTAAGGTGAGCGTACGTGTTAGGGTACGGGTTGGTGTTAGCGTACTGTTTAGGATTAGGGGACGGTTTAGTGTAAGGCTTCGGGTAAGGGTTAGGGTTAGTTTTAGGGTTAGGGGACGGGGACGGTTTAGGGTACAGGTTAGGGTATGACAACGTTTTAGGGTGAGTGTACGTGTTAGGGTATGGGTTAGTTTTAGCGTACGGGTTAGGATAAGGGACGTGTTAGGGTAAGGCTTCGTGTAAGGGTTAGGGATGGGGTTAGGGTTAGGGTTAGGGGACGGGGACCCTTTAGGTTACAGGTTAGGGTACGACAACGGTTTAGGGTGAGCGTACTTGTTAGGGTACAGGTTACTGTTAGCGTGCGGGTTAGGATTAGGGGACGTTTTAGGGTAAGGCTTCGGGTAAGCGTTAGGGTAAGGGTTAGGGGAAGGGGACGGTTTAGGGTACAGGTTAGTGTACGACAACGGTTTAGGGTGAGCGTACGTGTTAGGGTACAGGTTAGTGTTAGCTTATGGGTTAGGATTAGGGGACGGGTTAGGGGAAGGCTTCGGGGAAGAGTTAGGGTTAGGGTTAGGTGACGGGGATGGTTTAGGTTACAGGTTAGGGTACGACAACGGTTTAGGGTGAGCATAGGTTTTAGGGCGCGGGTTAGTGTTAGTGTATGGGTTAGGATTAGGGGACGGGTTAGGGTAAGGCTTCGGGTAAGGGTTAGGGTTAGGGTTAGGGTTAGGGGACGGGGGCGGTTTAGAGTACAGGTTAGGGTACGACAACATTTTAGGGTGAGCGTACGTGTTAGGGTACGGGTTAGTGTTAGCGTACGGGTTAGGTTTAGGGGACGGTTTAGGGTAAGGCTTCAGGTAAGGGATAGGGTTAGGGTTAGGGTTAGGGGCCGGGGACGGTTCAGGGTATAGGTTAGGGTATGACAACATTTTAAATTGAGTGTACGTGTTAGGGTACGGGTTAGTGTTAGCGTACGGGTTAGGATTAGTGGACGGGTTAGTGTAAGGCTTCGGGTAAGAGTTGGGTCTAGGGTTTGGGTTAGGGTTAAGGGACGGGGACGGTTTAGGGTACAGGTTAGGGTACGACAGGGGTTTAGGGTGAGCATACGTGTTAGGGTACTGGTTAGTGTTAGCGTACGGGTTAGGATTAGTGGACGCGTTAGGGTAAGGCTTCCGGTAAGGGTTAGGGTTAGGGTTAGGGTTAGGGTTAGGGGACGGGGACGGTTTACGGTACAGGTTAGGGTAGGACAACGTTTTAGGGTGAGCATACGTGTTAGGGCACGGGTTAGTGTTAGCGTACGGGTTAGGATTAGGGGACGGGTTAGGGTAAGGCTTCGGGTAAGGTTTAGGTTTAGTGTTAGGTTTAGGGTTAGTGTTACGGGACGGGGGCGGTTTAGGGTACAGGTTAGGGTATGACAACGGTTTAGGGTGAGCGTACGTGTTAGGGTATGTGTTAGTTTTAGAGTACTGGTTAGGGTTAGGGGACGGGTTAGTGTAAGTCTTCGGGTAAGGGTTAGGGTTAGGTATGGGTTAGGGTTAGGGGTAGGGGACGGGGATGGTTTAGGGTACAGGTTAGTGTATGACAGCGGTTTAGGGTGAGCATACGCGTTAGGTTTAGGGGAGAGGTTAGTGTAAGGCTTCGGGTTAGGGTTAGGGTTTGGGTTAGGGTTAGGGTTATGGGACGGGGACGGGGACAGTTTAGGGTGCAGGTTAGAGTACGACAACGGTTTAGGGTGAGCGTACGTGTTAGGGAAAGGGTTAGTGTTAGCGTACGGGTTAGGAGTATGGGACGGGTTAGGGAATAGCTTCGGGTAAGGGTGAGGGTTAGGGTTAGGGTTAGGGGACGGGGAAAGTTTAGGGTACAGGTTAGGGTACGACAACGATTTAAGGTGAGCGTACGTGTTAGGGTATGGGTTAGTGTTAGCGTACGGTTTAGCATTAGGGGACGGTTTAGTGTAAGGCTTCGTGTAAGGGTTAGGTTTAGGTATGGGTTAGGGTTAGAGTTAGGGGACGGGGACGGTTTAGGGTACAGGTTAGTTTACAACAATGTTTTAGGGTGAACGTACGTGTTAGGGTATGTGTTAGTGTTAGCGTACAGGTTAGGATTAGGGGACGGGTTAGTGTAAGTCTTCGGGTAATGGTTAGGGTTAGGTATGGGTTAGGGTTAGGGTTAGGGGACGGGGACGGTTTAGGGTACAGGTTAGTGTACGACAACGGTTTAAAGTGAGCGTACGTGTTAGGGTACGTGTTAGTGTTAGGGTACGGTTTAGGATTAGGGGACGGGTTAGGGTAAGGCTTCAGGTAAGGGTTAGTGTTAGGTTTACGGTTAGGGATAGGGTTAGGGGATGGGGACGGTTTAAGGTACAGGTTAGATTACAACAATGGTTTAGGGTGAACGTACGTGTTAGGGTATGTGTTAGTGTTAGCGTACAGGTTAGGAATATGGGACGGGTTAGTGTAAGTCTTCGGGTAAGGGTTAGGGTTAGGTATTGGTTAGGGTTAGGGTTAGGGGACAGGGACGGTTTAGGGTACAGGTTAGTGTACGACAACGATTTAGGGTGAGCGTACGTGTTAGGGTAAGTGTTAGTGTTAGCGTATGGGTAGGATTAGGGGACGGGTTTGGGTAAGGCTTCAAGTAAGGATTAGGGTTACGGTTTAGGGTAGGGTTAGGGGACGGGGATGGTTTAGGGTTCAGGTTAGGGTACGACAATAGTTTAGTGTGAGCGTAAGTTTTAGGGTACGGGGTAGTTTTAGCCTACGTGTTAGGATTAGTGGACGGGTTAGAGTAAGGCTTTTGGTAAGGGTTAGGGTTTGGGTTAGGGTTAGGGTTAGGGGACGGGGACGGTTTAGGGTACAGCTTAGTGTACGAAAACAGTTTAGGGTAAGTGTATGTGGTAGGGTACGGGTTAGTGTTAGCATAAGGGTTAGGGTTAGGCGACGGGTTAGGGTAAGTCTTCAGGTAAGGGTATGGGATAGGGTTAGGGTTAGGGGACGGGGACGGGGTCGGTTTAGGGTACAGGTTAGGGTACGACAACGGTTTAGGGTGAGCGTACGTGTTAGGGTACGAGTTATTGTTAGCGTGCGGGTTAGGATTAGGGGACGTTTTAGGGTAAGGCTTCGGGTAGGGGTTAGGGTAATGGTTAGGGGACGGGGACGGTTTAGGGTACAGGTTTGTGTACGACAATGGTTTAGTGTGATCGTACGTGTTAGGTTATGGGTTACGGTTAGCGTACGGGTTAGGATTAGGGGACGGGTTAGGCGAAGGCTTCGGGTAAGTGTTAGTGTTAGGGTTAGGGTTAGGGTTAGAGGACGGTTTAGGGTACAGGTTAGGGTACGACAAAGGTTTAGGGTGAGTGTACGTGTTAGGGTACAGGTTAGTGTTAGCGTATGGGTTAGGATTAGGGGACGGATTAGGGTAAGGCTTCGGGTAAGGGTTAGGTTTAGGGTTAGGGGACGGGGACGGGGACGGTTTAGGGTACAGGTTAGAGTACGAAAATGGTTTAAGGTGAGCGTACGTGTTAGGGTACAGGTTAGTGTTAGCGTACGGTGTAGGATTAGGGGACGGGTTAGGGTAAGGCTTCGGGTAAGTGTTAGGGTTAGGGTTAGGGTTAGGGTTAAGGTTAGGGTTAGGGGATGGGGACGGTTTAGTGTACAGGTTAGGTTACGACAATGGTTTAGTGTGAACGTAATTGTTAGGTTACAGGTTAGTGTTAGCGTACGGGTTAGGATTAGGGGACGGTTTAGTGTAAGGCTTCGGGTAATGGGTAGTGTTAGGTATGGGTTAGACTTAGGGGACGGGGACGGTTTAGGGTACAGGTTAGTGTACGACAACGGTTTAGGGTGAGCGTACGTGTTAGGGTACGGGTTAGTGTTTGCGTACGGGTTAGGATTAGGGGACGGTTTCGGGTAAGGCTTCGGGTAAGGGTTAGGGTGAGGGTTAGGGTTAGGGTTAGGGGACGGGGACAGTTCAGAGTACAGGTTAGGGTACGACAACATTTTAGGGCGAGCGTACGTGTTAGGGTACGGGTTAGTGTTAGCGTAGGGTTTAGGATTAGGGGACGGTTTAGTGTAAGGCTTCGGGTAAGGGTTAGGGTTAGGGTTAGGGTTAGGGGACGGGGGTGGTTTAGGGTACAGGTTAGGTTATGACAACATTTTAGTGTGAGTGTACGTGTTACGGTACAGGTTAGTGTTATCGTATGGGATAGGATTAGTTGACGGGTTAGGGTAAGGCTTCGGGTAAGTGTTGGGTTTAGGGTTAGGGTTATGGTTAGGGTTCGGGGACAGGGACGGTTTAGGGTACAGGTTAGGGTACAACAAGTGTTTAGGGTGAGCGTACGTGTTAGGTTACAGGTTAGTGTTAGCGTACGGGTTAGGATTAGGGGACGGGTTAGGGTAAGGCGTCCGTTAAGGTTTAGGGTTAGTGTTAGGGTTAGGGTTAGGGGACGGGTACGGATTACGGTACAGGATAGGGTACGACAACGATTTAGGGGGAGCATACGTGTTAGGGTATGGGTTAATGTTAGCGTACGGGTTAGGATTAGGGGATGGGTTAGGGTAAGGCTTCGGGTAAGGTTTAGGTTTAGTGTTAGGGTTAGTGTTAGGGTTAGGGGACAGGGACATTTTAGGGTACAGGTTAGGGTACGACAACGGTTTAGGGTGAGCGTAAATGTTAGGGCACGGTTTAGGGTTAGCGTATGGTTTAGGATTATGGGACGGGTTAGTGTAAGGCTTCGGGTAAGGGTTAGGGTTAGGTATGGGTTAGGGTTAGGGTTATGGGACGATGACGGTTTAGGGTACAGGTTAGGGTACGACAACGTTTTAGGGTGAGCGTACGTGTTAGGGCACGTGTTAGAGTAAGCGCACGGGTTAGGATTAGGGGACGGGTTAGGGTAAGGCTTCGGGTAAGGTTTAGGGTTAGGTTTAGGGTTAGGGTTAGGACTAGGGGACGGGGATGGTTTATGGTACAGGTTAGGGTACAACAAAGATTTAGGTTGAGCGTACGTGTTAGGGTAAGGGTTAGTGTTAGCGTACGGGTTAGGATTAAGGGATGGTTTAAGGTAAGGCTTGGCGTAAGGGTTAGGGTTAGGGTTAGGGTTAGGGGATGGGAACGGTTTAGGGTACAGGTTAGGGTAGGACATCGGTTTAGGTTGAGCGTACGTGTTAGGGCACCCGTTAGTGTTAGCGTACGGTTTAGGATTAGGGGACGGCTTAGGGTAAGGCTTCGGGTAAGAGTTAGGTTTAGGGTTAGTGTTAGGGTTAGGGGACGGGGACGGTTTAGGGTACAGGTTAGGGTACGATAATGATTTAGGTTGAGCGTACGTGTTAGGGTACTTGTTAGTGTAAGCGTACGGGTTAGGATTAGGGGACGGTTTAGGGTAAGGCTTGGGTAAGGGATAGTGTTAGGGTTAGGTTTAGGGTTAAGGATAGGGTTAGAGTTAGTGTTAGGGGATGGGGACGGTTTAGGGTACAGGTTAGTTTACGACAACGCTTTAGGTTGAGCGTACGTGTTAGGGCACGGTTTAGTGTTAGCGTACAGATTACGATTAGGGGACGGGTTAGGGTAAGGCTTCCGGTAAGGGTTAGGGTTAGGGTTAGGGTTAGGGTTAGGCGAAGGGGACGGGTACGGTTTAGGTTACAAGTTAGGGTACGACAACGGTTTAGGGGGCGCGTACGTGTTAGGGTACGGGTTAGTGTTAGCGTACGGTTTAGGATTAAGTGACGGTTTAGTGTAAGGCTTCGGGTAAGGGTTAGTGTTAGGGTTAGGGATAGGGTTAGTGTTAGGCGACGGGGACGTTTTAGGGTACAGGTTAGGTTACGACAATGGTTTAGGGTGAACCTACGTGTTATGGTATGGGTTAGTGTTAGCGTATGGGTTAGGATCAGGAGATGGGTTACGTAAGGCTTCGGGTAAGTGTTAGGGTTAGGTATGGGTTAGGGTTAGGGTTAGGGGACGGGGACGGTTTAGGGTACAGGTTAGGGTACGACAACGGTTTAGGGTGAGCATACATGTTACGGCACTTGTTAGTGTTAGCTTACGGGTTAGGATTAGGGGACGGGTTAGGGTAAGGCTTCGGGTAAGGGTTAGGTTTACGGTTAGGGTTAGGGTTAGGGTAGGGTTAGGGGACAGGAACGGTTTAGGGTAGAATTTAGTGTACGACAACGGTTTAGAGTGAGCGTACGTGTTAGGGTACGGGTTAGTGTTAGCGTACCGGTTAGGATTAGGGGACGGGTTAGGGTATGGCTTCGGGTAATGGTTAGGGATACAGTTAGGGGACGGGGACGGGGATGGTTTAGGGTACAGGTTAGGTTACGGCAACGGTTTAGGTTGAGCGTACGTGTCTGGGTACGGATTAGTGTTAGCGTATGGTTTATGATTAGGGATGCATTAGGGTAAGGCTTCGGGTAAGGGTTATGTTTAGGGTTACGGTTAGGGGACGGGGACGGTTTAGGGTACAGGGTAGGGTACGACAATGGTTTAGGGTGAGCGTACGTGTTAGGGTAAGTATTAGTGTTAGCGTACGGGTTAGGATGACGGGACGGTTTAGGGTAAGGCTGCGGTTAAGGTTTAGGGATAGTGTTAGGGTATGGAGACGGTTTAGGGTACAGGTTCGGGTACGACAACGGTTTACGGTGAGCGTACGTGTTAGGGTATATTTTAGTGTTAGCGTACGGGTCAGGATTAGGGTACGGGTTACGGTAAGGCTTCGGGTAAGGGTTAGCGTTAAGGTTAGGGTTAGGTTTAGGGGACGGGGAAGGTTTAGGGTACAGTTTAGTGTACGACAACGGTTTAGGGTGAGCCTACGTGTTAGGGTACGGGTTAGTGTTAGCGTATGTGTTAGGATTAGGGGACGGGTTAGGGTAAGGCTTCGTGTAAGGGTTAGGGTTTGTGTTAGGGCTAGGGTTAGGGGACGGGGACGGTTTAGGGTACAGGTTAGGGTACGACAACGGTTTAGAGTGAGTGTACGTGTTAGGGTATGGTTTAATGTTAGCGTACGGGTTAGGATTAAGGGACGGGTTAGGGTAAAGCTTCGGGTAAGAGTTAGGGTTAGGGTTAGGGTTAGGGTTAAGGTTAGGGGACGAGGAAGGTTTAGGGTACAGGTTAGGGTACGACAACGGTTTAGTGTGAGCGTACGTGTTAGGGTACGGGTTAGTGTTAGCGTACGGGTTAGGTTAAGGGGACGGGTTAGTTTAAGGCTTCGGGTAACGGTTAGACTTAGGGTTAGGGTTAGGGTTAGGGTTAGGTTTAGGGGACAGGAACGGTGTAGGTTAGAGGTTAGTGTACGACAACTCTTTAGGGTGAGAGTACGTGTTAGAGTACGGGTTAGTGTTAGCATACCGGTTAGGATTAGGGGACGGGTTAGGGTAAGGCTTCGAGTAAGGGTTAGGGTTAGAGTTATGGTTCGGGAACGGGGACGGTTTAGGGTACAGTTTAGGGTACGACGACCATTTAGGGTGAGCGTACGTGTTAGGGTATGGGTTAGTGTTAGCGTAGGGGTTAGGATTAGGGGACGGGTATGGGGAAGGCTTCGGGTAAGCCTTAGGGTTAGTTTTAGGGTTAGGGGATGGGTTCGGTTTAGTGTACAGGTTAGGGTACGACAACGGTTTAGGGTGAGCGTACGTGTTAGGGTACGGATTAGTGTTAGCGTACGGGTTAGGATTAGGGTACGGGTTAGGGTAAGGCTTAGGGTAAGGGTTAGGGTTAAGGTTAGGATTAGGGTTAGGGGACGGGGAAGGTTTAGGGTACAGTTCAGTGTACGACAACGGTTTAGGGTGAGGCTACATGCTAGGGTATGGGTTAGTGTTAGCGTAAGGGTTAGGATTAGGGGACGGGTTAGGGTAAAGCTTCGAGTAAGTGTTAGGATTTGGGTTAGGGTTAGGGTTAGGGGACGGGGACGGTTTAGGGTACAGGTTAGTGTACGACAACAGTTTAGGGTGAGCGTAGGTTTTAAGGTACGTGTTAGTGTTAGCGTACGTGTTAGGATTAGGGGACGGGTTAGGTTAAGGCTTCGGGTAAGGGTTAGGGTTAGGGTTAGGGTTAGGGTTAGGGTTAGGGGACGGCGATGGGGACGGTTTAGGGTACAGTTTAGTGTATGACAACACTTTAGGGTGACCGTACGTTTTAGGGTACGGGTTAGTGTTAGCGTACGGGTTAGGATTTTGGGAAGTGTTACGGTAAGGCTTCGGGTAAGGGTTAGGGTGTAGGGTTATGGTTAGGGGACGGGGACGGTTTAGGGTACAGGTTAGGGTACAACGACCGTTTAGGGTGAGCGTACGTGTTAGGGTATGGGTTAGTGTTAGCGTACGGGTTAGGATTAGGGGACGGGTAAGGGGAAAGCTTCAGGTAAGCCTTAGGGTTAGTTTTAGGGTTAGGGGACGGGGACGGTTTAGGGTACAGGTTAGGGTACGACAACGGCTTAGGGTGAGCGTACGTGTTAGGGTACAGATTAGTGTTAGCGTACGGGTTAGGATTAGGGTACGGGTTAGGGTAAGGCTTCGGGTAAGGGTTAGGGTTAAGGTTAGGGTTAGGGTTAGGGGACGGGGAAGGTTTAGGGTACAGGTTAGGGTACGACAATGGTTTAGGGTGAGCGTACGTGTTAGGGTATGGTTTAATGTTAGCGTACGGGTTAGGATTAAGGGACGGGTGAGGGTAAAGCTTCTTGTAAGAGTTAGGGTTAGGGTTAGGGTTAAGTTTAAGGTTAGGGGATGAGGAAGGTTTAGGGTACAGGTTAGGGTACGACAACAGTTTAGTGTGAGCGTACGTGTTAAGGTACGGGTTAGTGTTAGCGTACGTGTTAGGATTAGGGGACGGGTTAGTGTAAGGCTTCGGGTAAGGGTTAGGGTTAAGGTTAGGATTAGGGTTAGGGGACGGGGACGGGGACGGTTTAGGGTACAGGTTAGAGTACGACAACAGTTTAGGGTGAGCGTACGTTTTAGGGTACGTGTTAGTGTTAGCGTACGTGTTAGGATTAGGGGACGTGTTAGGGTAAGGCTTCAGGTAAGAGTTGGGGTTAGGGTTAGGGTTAGGTTTAGGGGTCGGGAACGGGGACGGTTCAGGGTACAGGTAAGTGTACGACCACGGTTTAGGATGAGCGTACATGTTAGGGTATGGGTTAGTTTTATCGTACGGGTAAGGATTATGGGACGGATTAGGGTAAGGCTTCGGATAAGGTTTAGGGTAACGGTTAGGATTAGGGTTAGGGGACGGGGATGGTTTAGGGTACAGTTTAGGGTACGAAAACGGTTTAGGGTGAGCGTACGTGTTAGGCTTCGGGTAACGATTAGACTTAGGGTTAGGGTTAGGGTTAGGTTTAGGGGACAGGAACGATGTAGGTTAGAGGTTAGTGTACGACAACTCTTTAGGGTGAGCGTACCTGTTAGAGTATGGGTTAGTGTTAGCATACCGGTTAGGATTAGGGGACGGGTTAGGGTAAGGCTTCGGGTAAGGGTTAGGGTTAGGGTTAGGGTTAGGGCACGGGGACGGTTTAGGGTACAGGTTAGGGTACGACAACGGTTTAGGGTGAGCGTACATGTTAGGGTATAGGTTAGTGTTAGCGTACGTGTTTTTATTAGTGGACGGGTTAGGGTAAGGCTTCGGGTAAGGGTTAGGTTTAGGGTTAGGATACAGGGACGGTTTAGGGTACAGGTTAGAGTACGACAACGGTTTAGGGTGAGCGTACGTGTTAGGGTACGGGTTAGTGTTAGCGTACGGGTTAGGATTAGGGGACCTGTTAGTGTAAGACTTCGTGTAAGGGTTAAGGTTAGGGTGAGGGGACGGGGAAGGTTTAGGGTACAGTTTAGGGTATGACAACGGTTTAGGATGAGCCTACGTGTTAGGGTACGGGTTAGTGTTAGCGTACGGGTTAGGATTAGGGGACGGGTTAGGGTAAGGCTTCGGGTAATGGTTAGGGTTAGGGTTAGGGTTAGGATTAGGGTTAGGGGACGGGGAAGGTTTAGGGTACAGGTTAAGGTACGACAACGGTTTAGGGTGAGCGTACGTGTTAGGGTACGGTTTAGTGTTAGCGTACATGTTAGGATTAGGGGACGGGTTAGGGTAAGGCTTCGGGTAAGCGTTAGGGTTAGGGTTAGGGTTAGGGTTATGGGACGGGGATGGTTTAGGGTAATGGTTAGTGTACGACAACAGTTTAGGGTGAGCGTACGTTTTAGGGTACGGGTTAGTGATAGCGTACGGGTTAGGATTAGGGGACGTGTCAGTGTAAGGCTTAGGGTAAGGGTTAGGTTTAGGGTTAGGGTTAGGGTTAGGTGATGGGGGCGGTTTAGGGTACAGGTTAAGGTACGGCAACGGTTTAGGGTGAGCGTACGTGTTAGGGTATGTGTTACTGTTAGCTTACGGGTTAGGATTAGGGGACGGGTTAGGGTAAGGCTTCGGGTAAGGTTTAGGGTTATGGTTAGTGTTAGGGGACGGGGACGGGGACGATATTGGGTACAGGTTGGGGTACGACAACACTTTAGGGTGAGCGTACGTGTTAGGGTACGGGTTAGTGTGAGCGTACGGGTTAGGATTAGGGGACGGGTTAGGGTAAGGCTTCGGGTAAGGGTTAGGGTTAAGGTTAGGGTTAGGGTTAGGGGACGGTGACGGGGACGGTTTAGGGTACAGGTTATGGTACGACAACGGTTCAGGGTGAGCGTACGTGTTAGGGTATGGGTTAGTGTTAGCGTACGGGTTAGGTTTAGGGGACGGTTAGGCTAAGGCTTCAGGTAAGGGTTAGGGTTAGGGTTAGGGTTTGGGTTAGGGATAGGGTACGGGGACGGTTTATTGTACAGGTTGGTGTATGACATTGTTTTAGGGTGAGCATACGTGTTAGGGCACGGTTTAGTGTTAGCGTACGGGTTAGGATTAGGGGACGGGTTAGGGTAAGGCTTCGGGTAAGGGTTAGGGTTAGGGTTAGGGTTAGAGTTAGGGGACGGAAATGGGGACGGTTTAGGGTACACGTTAGTGTACGAGAATGGTTTAGGGTGAGCGTACGTGTTAGGGTACGGGTTAATGTTAGCGTATGGGTTAGGATTAGGGGACGGGTTAGGGTAAGGCTTCGGGTAAGGTTTAGGGTTAGGGTTAGGGTTAGGGTTAGGGGACGGGGACGGGGACGGGGATGGTTTAGTGTAGAGGTTAGGTTACGACAACGGTTTAGGGTGAGGATACGTGTTAGGATATGAGTTAGTGTTACCGTACGAATTAGGATTAGGGGACGGGTTAGGGTAAGGCTTCGGGTAGGGTTTAGGTTTAGGGTTAGGGTTAGGTTTAGGGTTAGGGTTAGGGGACAGTTTAGGGTACAGGTTAGGTTACGACAACCGTGTAGTGTGAGCGTATGTGTTAGGGTACGTGTTAGTGTTAGCGTACGTGTTAGGATTAAGGGACGTCTTCGGGTAAGGCTTCGGGTAAGTGTTAGGGTTAAGGTTAGGGTTAGGGGACGGGGACGGTTTAGGTTACAGGTTAGGGTACGACGACCGTTTAGGGTGAGCGTACGTGTTAGGGTATGGGTTAGTGTTAGCGTACGGCTTACGAATATGGGACGGGTTAAGGTAGGGCTTCGGGTAAGGGTTAGGGTAAGGTTTAGGGTTAGAGTTAGGGGACGGGGACGGTTTAGGGTAAAGGTTAGGGTACGACAATGGTTTAGGGTGAATGTACGTGTTAGGATACGTGTTAGTGGTAGCGTACGGGTTAGGTTTAGGGGACGGGTTAGGGTAAGCCTTCGGGTAACGTTTAGGGTTAGGGTTACGGTTAGGGTTAGGTTTAGGGGACAGGAATGGTTTAGGGTAGAGGTTAGTGTACGACAACGGTTTAGGGTGAGCGTACTTGTTAGGGTACTGGTTAGTGTTAGCGTACCCGTTAGGATTAGGGGACGGGTTAGGTTAAGGCTTCGGTTAAGGGTTAGGGTTATGGTTAGGGTTAGGGGATGGGGACGGTTTAGGGTACAGGTTAGGGTACAACAACGGTTTAGTGTGAGCGTAGGTGTTAGGGTTCGGGTTAGTGTTAGCGTACGTGTTATGATTAGGGGACGGGTTAGGGTAAGGCTTCGGGTAAGGGTTAGGGTTAGGGTTAGGATACGGGGATGGTTTAGGGTACAGGTTAGGGTACGACAAAGGTTTAGTGTGAGCGTACGTGTTAGGGTACGGGTTAGTGTTAGGGTACGGTTTGGATTAGGGGACGTGTTAGTGTAAGGCTTCGGGTAAGGGTTAGGTTTAGGGTTAGGGTTAGGGGATGGGGATGGGGACGGTTTAGGTTACAGGTTAGTGTACGACAACGGTTTAGAGTGAGCGTACGTGTTAGGGTACAGGTTAGTGTTAGCGTACGTGTTAGGATTCGGGGACGGGTTAGTGTAAGACTTCGGGTAAGGTTTAGGGTTAGGGTTAGGGGACGGGGAAGGTTTAGGGTACAGTTTAAGGTACGACAACGGTTTAGGGTGAGCCTACGTGTTAGGGTACAGGTTAGTGTTAGCATACGGGTTAGGATTAGGGGACGTGTTAGGGTAAGGCTTCGGGTAAGTTTTAGGCTTATGGTTAGGGTTAGGGTTAGGGGACGGTTTAGGGGACGGGGACGGTTTAGGGTACAGTTTAGGGTACCACAACGGTTTTGTGTGAGCATACGTGTTAGGGTAAGTGTTAGTGTTAGCGTACGGGTTAGGATGATGGGACGGGTGAGGGTAAGGCTTCGGTTAAGTTTTAGGGATAGTGTTAGGGTATGGGGATGGTTTAGGGTACAGGTTAGGGTACGACAATGGTTTACGGTGAGCGTACATGTTAAGGTATATGTTAGTGATAGCGTACGGTTTGGATTATTTGACGGGGTAGGGTAAGGCTTCGGGTAAGGGTTAGGGTTAGGGTTAGGGTTAGGGTTAGGGGACGGGGACGGGGACGGTTTAGGGTACAGGTTAAGGTACGACAACGGTTTAGGGTGAGCGTACGTTTTAGGGTACGGGTTAGTGTTAGCGTACGGGGTAGGATTAGGGGACGGGTTATGGTAAGGCTTCGGGTAAGGGTTAGTGTTAGGGTTAGGCTTAGGGTTAGGGTTAGGGGATGGGGACGGTTTAGGGTACAGGTTAGGGTACGACAACGGTTTAGGGTGAGCGTACGTGTTAGGGTACGGATTAGTGTTAGCATACGGATTAGGGTTAGTGGGCAGCTTAGGGTAAGGCTTCGGGTAAGGTTTAGGATTAGGGTTAGGGTTAGGGGATGGGGACGGTTTAGGGTACAGGTTAGGGTACGACAACGATTTAGGGTGAGCGTACGTGTTAAGGTATGGGTTAGTGTTACCGTTCTGGTTAGGATTAGGGGACGGGTTAGGGTAAGGCTTCGGGTAAGTGTTAGGGTAGGGTTAGGGTTAGATTTAGGATTAGGGGACGGGGACGGTTTAGGGTACAGTTTAGAGTACGACAACGGTTTAGCGTGAGCCTACGTGTTAGGGTACAGTTTAGTGTTAGCGTATGGTTTAGGATTAGGGGACGGGTTAGGGTAAGGCTTCGGGTAAGGGTTAGGGTTAGGGTTACGGTTAGGGGACGGGGACGGTTTAGGGTACAGGTTAGGGCACGACAAAGGATTAGGGTTAGCGTACGTTTTAGGGTAAGTGTTAGTGTTAGCGTATGGGTTAGGATGACGGGACGGGTTACAGTAAGGCTTCGGGTAAGGGTTAGGGTTAGGGTTAGGGTTAGCGTTAGGGGACGGGGACGGTTTAGGGTACACGTAAGGGTACGACAATGGTTTAGGTTGAGCGAACGTGTTAGGGTACGGGTTAGTGTTAGCGTGCGGGTTAGGATTAGGGGACGGGTTAGGGTAAGGCTTCGGGTAAGGGTTAGGGTTAGGGTTAGGGTTAGCGTTAGGGGACGGGGACGGTTTAGGGTACACGTAAGGGTACGACAATGGTTTAGGTTGAGCGAACGTGTTAGGGTACGGGTTAGTGTTAGCGTGCGGGTTAGGATTAGGGGACGGGTTAGGGTAAGGCTTCGGGTAAGTGTTAATGTTAGGGTTAGGGTTAGGGTTAGGGGACAGGAACGGTTTAGGGTAGAGGTTAGTGTACGCCAATGGTTTAGGGTGAGCGTACGTGTTAGGGTATGGATTAGTGTTAGCGTATGGTTTAGGATTAGGGGACGGGTTAGGGTAAGGCTTCGGGTAAGGGTTATGGTTAGGGTTACAGTTAGGGGACGGGGACGGTTTCGGGTACAGGTTAGGGTACGACAACTGTTTTGGGTGAGCTTACGTGTTAGGGTCAGTGTTAGTGTTAGCGTACAGGTTAGGATGACGGGACGGGTTAGGGTAAGGCTTCGGTTAAGGGTTAGGGATAGTGTTAGGGTATGGGGACGGTTTAGGGTACATGTTAGAGTACGACAACGGTTTACGGTGAGCGTACGTGTTAGAGTATGTGTTACTGTTAGCTTACGGGTTAGGATTAGGGGACGGGTTAGGGTAAGGCTTCGGGTAAGGGTTAGGGTTAAGGTTAGGGTTAGGGGACGGTGATGGGGACGGTTTAGGGTACAGGTTATGGTACGACAACGGTTCAGGGTGAGCGTACGTGTTAGGGTATGGGTTAGTGTTAGCGTACGGGTTAGGTTTAGGGGACGGTTAGGCTAAGGCTTCAGGTAAGGGTTAGGGTTAGGGTTAGGGTTTGGGTTAGGGATAGGGTACGGGGACGGTTTATTGTACAGGTTGGTGTATGACATTGTTTTAGGGTGAGCATACGTGTTAGGGCACGGTTTAGTGTTAGCGTACGGGTTAGGATTAGGGGACGGGTTAGGGTAAGGCTTCGGGTAAGGGTTAGGGTTAGGGTTAGGGTTAGAGTTAGGGGACGGAAATGGGGACGGTTTAGGGTACACGTTAGTGTACGAGAACGGTTTAGGGTGAGCGTACGTGTTAGGGTACGGGTTAATGTTAGCGTATGGGTTAGGATTAGGGGACGGGTTAGGGTAAGGCTTCGGGTAAGGTTTAGGGTTAGGGTTAGGGTTAGGGTTAGGGGACGGGGACGGGGACGGGGATGGTTTAGTGTAGAGGTTAGGTTACGACAACGGTTTAGGGTGAGGATACGTGTTAGGATATGAGTTAGTGTTACCGTACGAATTAGGATTAGGGGACGGGTTAGGGTAAGGCTTCGGGTAGGGTTTAGGTTTAGGGTTAGGGTTAGGTTTAGGGTTAGGGTTAGGGGACGGTTTAGGGTACAGGTTAGGGTACGACAACCGTGTAGTGTGAGCGTATGTGTTAGGGTACGTGTTAGTGTTAGCGTACGTGTTAGGATTAAGGGACGTCTTCGGGTAAGGCTTCGGGTAAGTGTTAGGGTTAAGGTTAGGGTTAGGGGACGGGGACGGTTTAGGTTACAGGTTAGGGTACGACGACCGTTTAGGGTGAGCGTACGTGTTAGGGTATGGGTTAGTGTTAGCGTACGGCTTACGAATATGGGACGGGTTAAGGTAAGGCTTCGGGTAAGGGTTAGGGTAAGGTTTAGGGTTAGAGTTAGGGGACGGGGACGGTTTAGGGTAAAGGTTAGGGTACGACAACGGTTTAGGGTGAATGTACGTGTTAGGATACGTGTTAGTGGTAGCGTACGGGTTAGGTTTAGGGGACAGGTTAGGGTAAGCCTTCGGGTAACGTTTAGGGTTAGGGTTACGGTTAGGGTTAGGTTTAGGGGACAGGAATGGTTTAGGGTAGAGGTTAGTGTACGACAACGGTTTAGGGTGAGCGTACTTGTTAGGGTACTGGTTAGTGTTAGCGTACCCGTTAGGATTAGGGGACGGGTTAGGTTAAGGCTTCGGTTAAGGGTTAGGGTTATGGTTAGGGTTAGGGGATGGGGACGGTTTAGGGTACAGGTTAGGGTACAACAACGGTTTAGTGTGAGCGTAGGTGTTAGGGTTCGGGTTAGTGTTAGCGTACGTGTTATGATTAGGGGACGGGTTAGGGTAAGGCTTCGGGTAAGGGTTAGGGTTAGGGTTAGGATACGGGGATGGTTTAGGGTACAGGTTAGGGTACGACAAAGGTTTAGTGTGAGCGTACGTGTTAGGGTACGGGTTAGTGTTAGGGTACGGTTTGGATTAGGGGACGTGTTAGTGTAAGGCTTCGGGTAAGGGTTAGGTTTAGGGTTAGGGTTAGGGGATGGGGATGGGGACGGTTTAGGTTACAGGTTAGTGTACGACAACGGTTTAGAGTGAGCGTACGTGTTAGGGTACAGGTTAGTGTTAGCGTACGTGTTAGGATTCGGGGACGGGTTAGTGTAAGACTTCGGGTAAGGTTTAGGGTTAGGGTTAGGGGACGGGGAAGGTTTAGGGTACAGTTTAAGGTACGACAACGGTTTAGGGTGAGCCTACGTGTTAGGGTACAGGTTAGTGTTAGCATACGGGTTAGGATTAGGGGACGTGTTAGGGTAAGGCTTCGGGTAAGTTTTAGGCTTATGGTTAGGGTTAGGGTTAGGGGACGGTTTAGGGGACGGGGACGGTTTAGGGTACAGTTTAGGGTACCACAACGGTTTTGTGTGAGCATACGTGTTAGGGTAAGTGTTAGTGTTAGCGTACGGGTTAGGATGATGGGACGGGTGAGGGTAAGGCTTCGGTTAAGTTTTAGGGATAGTGTTAGGGTATGGGGATGGTTTAGGGTACAGGTTAGGGTACGACAATGGTTTACGGTGAGCGTACATGTTAAGGTATATGTTAGTGATAGCGTACGGTTTGGATTATTTGACGGGGTAGGGTAAGGCTTCGGGTAAGGGTTAGGGTTAGGGTTAGGGTTAGGGTTAGGGGACGGGGACGGGGACGGTTTAGGGTACAGGTTAAGGTACGACAACGGTTTAGGGTGAGCGTACGTTTTAGGGTACGGGTTAGTGTTAGCGTACGGGGTAGGATTAGGGGACGGGTTATGGTAAGGCTTCGGGTAAGGGTTAGTGTTAGGGTTAGGCTTAGGGTTAGGGTTAGGGGATGGGGACGGTTTAGGGTACAGGTTAGGGTACGACAACGGTTTAGGGTGAGCGTACGTGTTAGGGTACGGATTAGTGTTAGCATACGGATTAGGGTTAGTGGGCAGCTTAGGGTAAGGCTTCGGGTAAGGTTTAGGATTAGGGTTAGGGTTAGGGGATGGGGACGGTTTAGGGTACAGGTTAGGGTACGACAACGATTTAGGGTGAGCGTACGTGTTAAGGTATGGGTTAGTGTTACCGTTCTGGTTAGGATTAGGGGACGGGTTAGGGTAAGGCTTCGGGTAAGTGTTAGGGTAGGGTTAGGGTTAGATTTAGGATTAGGGGACGGGGACGGTTTAGGGTACAGTTTAGAGTACGACAACGGTTTAGCGTGAGCCTACGTGTTAGGGTACAGTTTAGTGTTAGCGTATGGTTTAGGATTAGGGGACGGGTTAGGGTAAGGCTTCGGGTAAGGGTTAGGGTTAGGGTTACGGTTAGGGGACGGGGACGGTTTAGGGTACAGGTTAGGGCACGACAAAGGATTAGGGTTAGCGTACGTTTTAGGGTAAGTGTTAGTGTTAGCGTATGGGTTAGGATGACGGGACGGGTTACAGTAAGGCTTCGGGTAAGGGTTAGGGTTAGGGTTAGGGTTAGCGTTAGGGGACGGGGACGGTTTAGGGTACACGTAAGGGTACGACAATGGTTTAGGTTGAGCGAACGTGTTAGGGTACGGGTTAGTGTTAGCGTGCGGGTTAGGATTAGGGGACGGGTTAGGGTAAGGCTTCGGGTAAGGGTTAGGGTTAGGGTTAGGGTTAGCGTTAGGGGACGGGGACGGTTTAGGGTACACGTAAGGGTACGACAATGGTTTAGGTTGAGCGAACGTGTTAGGGTACGGGTTAGTGTTAGCGTGCGGGTTAGGATTAGGGGACGGGTTAGGGTAAGGCTTCGGGTAAGTGTTAATGTTAGGGTTAGGGTTAGGGTTAGGGGACAGGAACGGTTTAGGGTAGAGGTTAGTGTACGCCAATGGTTTAGGGTGAGCGTACGTGTTAGGGTATGGATTAGTGTTAGCGTATGGTTTAGGATTAGGGGACGGGTTAGGGTAAGGCTTCGGGTAAGGGTTATGGTTAGGGTTACAGTTAGGGGACGGGGACGGTTTCGGGTACAGGTTAGGGTACGACAACTGTTTTGGGTGAGCTTACGTGTTAGGGTCAGTGTTAGTGTTAGCGTACAGGTTAGGATGACGGGACGGGTTAGGGTAAGGCTTCGGTTAAGGGTTAGGGATAGTGTTAGGGTATGGGGACGGTTTAGGGTACATGTTAGAGTACGACAACGGTTTACGGTGAGCGTACGTGTTAGAGTATGTGTTACTGTTAGCTTACGGGTTAGGATTAGGGGACGGGTTAGGGTAAGGCTTCGGGTAAGGGTTAGGGTTAAGGTTAGGGTTAGGGGACGGTGACGGGGACGGTTTAGGGTACAGGTTATGGTACGACAACGGTTCAGGGTGAGCGTACGTGTTAGGGTATGGGTTAGTGTTAGCGTACGGGTTAGGTTTAGGGGACGGTTAGGCTAAGGCTTCAGGTAAGGGTTAGGGTTAGGGTTAGGGTTTGGGTTAGGGATAGGGTACGGGGACGGTTTATTGTACAGGTTGGTGTATGACATTGTTTTAGGGTGAGCATACGTGTTAGGGCACGGTTTAGTGTTAGCGTACGGGTTAGGATTAGGGGACGGGTTAGGGTAAGGCTTCGGGTAAGGGTTAGGGTTAGGGTTAGGGTTAGAGTTAGGGGACGGAAATGGGGACGGTTTAGGGTACACGTTAGTGTACGAGAACGGTTTAGGGTGAGCGTACGTGTTAGGGTACGGGTTAATGTTAGCGTATGGGTTAGGATTAGGGGACGGGTTAGGGTAAGGCTTCGGGTAAGGTTTAGGGTTAGGGTTAGGGTTAGGGTTA
Source organism: Delphinapterus leucas (assembly GCF_059928025.1). Classification (NCBI taxonomy): domain Eukaryota; kingdom Metazoa; phylum Chordata; class Mammalia; order Artiodactyla; family Monodontidae; genus Delphinapterus; species Delphinapterus leucas. Next base: position 5,334,243 of record NW_028322257.1, read on the forward strand.
GGGGACGGGGACGGGGACGGGGATGGTTTAGTGTAGAGGTTAGGTTACGACAACGGTTTAGGGTGAGGATACGTGTTAGGATATGAGTTAGTGTTACCGTACGAATTAGGATTAGGGGACGGGTTAGGGTAAGGCTTCGGGTAGGGTTTAGGTTTAGGGTTAGGGTTAGGTTTAGGGTTAGGGTTAGGGGACGGTTTAGGGTACAGGTTAGGGTACGACAACCGTGTAGTGTGAGCGTATGTGTTAGGGTACGTGTTAGTGTTAGCGTACGTGTTAGGATTAAGGGACGTCTTCGGGTAAGGCTTCGGGTAAGTGTTAGGGTTAAGGTTAGGGTTAGGGGACGGGGACGGTTTAGGTTACAGGTTAGGGTACGACGACCGTTTAGGGTGAGCGTACGTGTTAGGGTATGGGTTAGTGTTAGCGTACGGCTTACGAATATGGGACGGGTTAAGGTAAGGCTTCGGGTAAGGGTTAGGGTAAGGTTTAGGGTTAGAGTTAGGGGACGGGGACGGTTTAGGGTAAAGGTTAGGGTACGACAACGGTTTAGGGTGAATGTACGTGTTAGGATACGTGTTAGTGGTAGCGTACGGGTTAGGTTTAGGGGACAGGTTAGGGTAAGCCTTCGGGTAACGTTTAGGGTTAGGGTTACGGTTAGGGTTAGGTTTAGGGGACAGGAATGGTTTAGGGTAGAGGTTAGTGTACGACAACGGTTTAGGGTGAGCGTACTTGTTAGGGTACTGGTTAGTGTTAGCGTACCCGTTAGGATTAGGGGACGGGTTAGGTTAAGGCTTCGGTTAAGGGTTAGGGTTATGGTTAGGGTTAGGGGATGGGGACGGTTTAGGGTACAGGTTAGGGTACAACAACGGTTTAGTGTGAGCGTAGGTGTTAGGGTTCGGGTTAGTGTTAGCGTACGTGTTATGATTAGGGGACGGGTTAGGGTAAGGCTTCGGGTAAGGGTTAGGGTTAGGGTTAGGATACGGGGATGGTTTAGGGTACAGGTTAGGGTACGACAAAGGTTTAGTGTGAGCGTACGTGTTAGGGTACGGGTTAGTGTTAGGGTACGGTTTGGATTAGGGGACGTGTTAGTGTAAGGCTTCGGGTAAGGGTTAGGTTTAGGGTTAGGGTTAGGGGATGGGGATGGGGACGGTTTAGGTTACAGGTTAGTGTACGACAACGGTTTAGAGTGAGCGTACGTGTTAGGGTACAGGTTAGTGTTAGCGTACGTGTTAGGATTCGGGGACGGGTTAGTGTAAGACTTCGGGTAAGGTTTAGGGTTAGGGTTAGGGGACGGGGAAGGTTTAGGGTACAGTTTAAGGTACGACAACGGTTTAGGGTGAGCCTACGTGTTAGGGTACAGGTTAGTGTTAGCATACGGGTTAGGATTAGGGGACGTGTTAGGGTAAGGCTTCGGGTAAGAGTTAGTGTTAGGGTTAGGGGACGGGGACGGGGACGGGGACGGTTCAGGGTACAGGTTAGGGTACGGCAACGGTTTAGGGTGAGTGTACCTGTTAGGGTACTGATTAGTGTTAGCTTACGGGTTAGGATTAGGGGACGGTTTAGGGTAAGGCTTCGGGTAAGTGTTAGGGTTAGGGGACGGGGACGTTTTAGGGTATAGGTTAGGGTACGACAATGGTTTAGGGTGAGGGTACATGTTAGGGTACAGTTTAGTGTTAGCGTACGGGTTAGGATTAGGGGATGGGTTAGGGTAAGTCTTCGGGTAAGGGTTAGGGTTAGGGATAGGGTTAGGGGACGGGGACGGTTTAGGGTACAGGTTAGGGTACGACAACGTTTTAAGTTGAGCGTACGTGTTAGGGTACGGGTTAGTGTTAGCGTACGGATTAGGATTAGGGGACAGGTTAGGGTAAGGCTTCGGGTAAGGGTTAGGGTTAGGGTTAGGGTTAGGGGACGCGGACGGTTTAGGGTACAGGTTAGGGTACGACAAAATTTTAGGGTGAGCGTACATGTTAGCGTACAGGTTAGTGTTAGCGTATGTGTTAGGATTAGGGGACGGTTTAGGGTAAGGCTTCAGGTAAGGTTTAGGGTTAGGGTTAGTGTTAGGGGATGGGGACGGTTTAGGGTACAGGTTAGGGTACGACAACGGTTTAGGGTGAGCATACGTGTTATGGTACAGATTAGTGTTAGCGTACGGGTTAGGATTAGGGGACGGGTTAGGGTAAGGCTTCGGGTAAGGGTTAGTGTTAGGGTTAGGGTTAGGGTTATGGGACGGGGACGGTTTAGGGTACAGGTTAGTGTACGAGAACGGTTTAGGGTGAGCATACGTTTTAGGGTGCAGTTTAGAGTTAGCGTACGGGTTAGGATTAGAGGAGGTGTTAGGGTAAGGCTTCGGGTAAGTGTTAGGGTTAGGTATGGGATAGGGATAGGGTTAGGGGACAGGGACGGTTTCGGGTACAGGTTAGGGTACGACAACGGTTTAAGGTGAGCGTACGTGTTAGGGTACGGTTTAGTGTTAACGTAAGGGTTACGATTAGGGGACGGGTTAGTGTAAGGTTTCGGGTAAGGCTTAGGGTTAGGGTTAGGGTATGGGGACGGTTTGGGGTACAGGTTAGGTTACGACAATGGTTTAGTGTGAACCTACGTGTTAGGGTATGGGTTAGTGTTAGCGTACGGGTTAGGATTAGGGGACGGGTTAGTGTAAGGCTTCGGGTAAGTGTTAGTGTTAGGTATGGGTTAGTGTTAGGGTTAGGGGACGGAGACGGTTTAGGGTACAGTTTAGGGTATGACAACGGTTTAGGGTGTGCGTGTCAGGCTACGGGTTAGTGTTAGCGTACGGATTAGGATTATGTGACGGTTTAGGGTAAGGCTTGGGGTAAGGGTTAGGGTTAGGGTTATGGTTAGGGTTAGGGTTAGGGAACGGGGACGGTTCAGGGTACAGGTTAGCGTACGACCGCGGTTTAGTGTGAGCGTACGTGTTAGAGAATGGGTTAGTGTTAGCGTATGGGTTAGGATTAGCGGAAGGGATAGGGTAAGGCTTCAGGTAAGGGTCAGGGTTTGGGTTAGGGTTAGGGGACGGGGATGGTTTAGGGTACAGTTTAGGGCATGACAACGTTTTATGGTGAGTGTACGTGTTAGCGTCCGGGTTAGTGTTACCGTACGGGTTAGGTTTAGTGGACGGGTTAGGGTAAGGCTTCGGGTAAGGTTTAGGGTTAGGGTTAGGTTTAGGGTTAGGGTTAGGGGACGGGGACGGTTTAGGGTACAGGTTAGTGTACAACAACGGTGGAGGGTGAGTGTAAGAGTTAGGGCATGGGTTAGTGTTAGCATACGGGTTATGTTTAGGGTACGGCTTAGGGTAAGGCTTCGGGTAAGGTTTAGGTTTAGGGTTAGGGTTAGGGTTAGGAGACGGGTATGGTTTAGGGTACAGATTAGGGTACGACAACGGTTTAAGGTGAGCGTACGTGTTAGGGTACGGGTTAGTGTTAGCGTACGTGTTACGATTAGGGGACGTTTTAGGGTAAGGCTTCGGGTAAGGGTTAGGGTTAGGTTTAGGGTTAGGGTTAGGGGATGGGGAAGGTTTAGGGTACATGTTAGTTTACGACAATGGTTTAGGGTGAACCTACGTGTTTGGGTATGGGTTAGTGTTAACGTACGGGTTAGGATTAAGGGATGGGTTAGAGTAAGGTTTCGGGTAAGGGTTAGGTTTAGGGTTAGTGTTAGGTTTAGGGTTAGGGTTAGTGGACAGGGACGGTTTAGGGTACAGATTAGGGTACGAAAACGGTTTAGGGTGAGCGTAAGTTTTAGGGTACGGGTTAGTGTTAGTGTACGGGTTAGGATTAGGGGACGGGTTAGGGTAAGGCTTCGGGTAAGGTTTAGGGGTAGGTTTAGGGTTAGGGGACGGGGAAGGGAACGGTTTAGGGTACAGGTTAGTGTACGACAACGGTTTAGGGTGAGCGTTCGTCTTAGGGTATGGGTTAGTGTTAGCGTACGGGTTAGGATTAGGGGACGGGTTAGGGTAATGCTTCGGGTAAGGTTTAGGGATAGTGTTAGGGTTAGGGTAAGGGGATGGTTTAGGGTACAGGTTAGGGTACGACAACGGTTTAGGGTGAGCGTACATGTTAGGGTACGAGTTAGTGTTAGCGTACGGGTTCGGATTAGGTGACGTTTTAGGGTAAGGCTTCGGGTAAGGGCTAGGGATAGGGTTAGGGTTAGGGTTAGGGTTAGGGGACAGGGACGGTTTAGGGTATAGGTTAGTGTATGACAACCGTTTAGGGTGAGCGTACGTGTTAGGGTACGGGTTAGTGTTAGCGAACGGGGTAGGATTAGGGGACAGGATAGGGTAAGGCTTCGGGTAAGTGGTAGGGTTAGGGTTAGGGTTATGGTTAGGGGACGAGGACCGTTTAGGGTACAGGTTATTGTACAACAACGGTTTAGGGTGAGCGTACGTGTTAGGCCACGGTTTAGTGTTAGCGTACTGGTTAGGATTAGGTGACGGGTTAGGGTTAGGCTTCGGGTAAGGCTTAGGGTTAGGGTTAGGTTTAGGGTTAGGGGACGGGGACGGTTTAGGGTACAGGTTAGCATACGACAGCGGTTTAGGGTGAGCGTACGTGTTAGAGCATGGGTTAGTGTTAGCGTATGGGTTAGGATTAGCGGAAGGGATAGGGTAAGGCTTCAGGTAAGGGTCAGGGTTTGGGTTAGGGTTAGGGGACGGGGATGGTTTAGGGTACAGGTTAGGGCATGACAACGTTTTATGGTGAGTGTACGTGTTAGCGTCCGGGTTAGTGTTACCGTACGGGTTAGGTTTAGTGGACGGGTTAGGGTAAGGCTTCGGGTAAGGTTTAGGGTTAGGGTTAGGTTTAGGGTTAGGGGACGGGGACGGTTTAGGGTACAGGTTAGTGTACAACAACGGTGGAGGGTGAGCGTAGGAGTTAGGGCATGGGTTAGTGTTAGCATACGGGTTATGTTTAGGGTAGGGGTTAGGGTAAGGCTTCGGGTAAGGTTTAGGTTTAGGGTTAGGGTTAGGAGACGGGGACGGTTTTAGGGTACAGGTTAGGGTACGACAACGGTTTAAGGTGAGCGTACGTGTTAGGGTACGGGTTAGTGTTAGCGTACGTGTTACGATTAGGGGACGTGTTAGGGTAAGGCTTCGGGTAAGGGTTAGGGTTAGGGTTAGGTTTAGGGTTAGGGTTAGGGGATGGGGAAGGTTTAGGGTACAGGTTAGTTTACGACAATGGTTTAGGGTGAACCTACGTGTTTGGGTATGGGTTTGTGTTAGCGTACGGGTTAGGATTAAGGGATGGGTTAAAGTAAGGTTTCGGGTAAGGGTTAGGGTTAGGGTTAGTGTTAGGTTTAGGGTTAGGGTTAGTGGACAGGGACGGTTTAGGGTACAGGTTAGGGTACGACAACGGTTTAGGGTGAGCGTACGTTTTAGGGTACGGGTTAGTGTTAGTGTACAGGTTAGGATTAGGAGACGGGTTAGGGTAAGGCTTCGGGTAAGGTTTAGGGTTAGGTTTAGGGTTAGGGGATGGGGACGGGAACGGTTTAGGGTACAGGTTAGTGTACGACAGCGCTTTAGGGTGAGCGTTCGTGTTAGGGTATGGGTTAGTGTTAGCGTACGGGTTAGGATTAGGGGACGGGTTAGGGTAATGCTTCGGGTAAGGTTTAGGGATAGTGTTAGGGTTAGGGTAAGGGGATGGTTTAGGGTACAGGTTAGTGTACGACAGCGGTTTAGGGTGAGCGTATGTGTTAGGGCATGGGTTAGTGTTAGCGTATGGGTTAGGATTAGCGGACGGGATAGGGTAAGGCTTCAGGTAAGGGTTAGGGTTTGGGTTAGTGTTAGGGGACGGGTTGGTTTAGGGTACAGTTTAGTGCATGACAACGTTTTACGGTGAGTGTACGTGTTAGCGTCCGGGATAGTGTTACCGTACGGGTTAGGTTTAGTGGGCGGGTTAGGGTAAGGCTTTGGGTAAGGTTTAGGTTTAGGGTTGGGTTTAGGGTTAGGGTTAGGGGACGGGGACGGTTTAGGGTACAGGTTAGTGTACGACAACGGTTGAGGGTGAGCGTAGGAGTTAGGGCACGGGTTAGTGTTAGCATACGTGTTAGGTATAGGGGACGGGTTAGGGTAAGGCTTCGGGTATGGTTTAGGTTTAGGGTTAGGGTTAGGGTTAGGGGACGGGGACGGTTTAGGGTACAGGTTAGGGTACGACAACGGTTTAAGGTGAGCGTACGTGTTAGGGTACAGGTTAGTGTTAGCGTACGGTTTAGGATTATGGGACGGGTTAGGGTAAGGCTTCGGGTAAGTTTTAGTGTTAGGGTTAGGGTTAGGGTTAGGTGACGGGGATGGTTTAAGGTACAGGTTAGTGTACGACAACGGTTTAGGGTGAGCGTACGTGTTAGGGTACGGATTACAGTTAGAGTACGGGTTAGGATTAGTGGATGGGTTAGGGTAAGGCTTTGGGTAAGGGTTAGGGTTAGGGTTAGGGTTAGGGTTAGGGGACGGGGACGGTTTAGGGTACACGTTAGCATACATCAACGGTTTAGGGTGAGCGTACGTGTTAGGGCACGGGTTAGTTTTAGCGTACGGGTTAGATTAGTGGACGGGTTAGGGTAAGGCTTCGGGTAAGTGTTAGGGTTAGGGTTAGTGTTATGGGACGGGGACGGTTTAGGGAACAGGTTAGGGTAGGACAACGTTTTAGGGTGAGTGTACGTGTTAGGGTACGGGATAGTGTTAGCATACAGGTTAGGATTAGGGAACGGGTTAGGGTAAGGCTTCGGGTAAGGGTTAGGTTTAGGGTTAGGGTTAGGGTTAGGGGACGGGGACAGGGACGGTTTAGGGTACAGGTTAGGGTACGACAACGGTTTAGGGTGAGCATACGTGTTATGGTACAGATTAGTGTTAGCGTACGGGTTAGGTTTAGGGCACGGGTTAGGGTAAGGCTTCGGGTAAGGGTTAGGGTTAGGGTTAGGGTTAGGGTTATGGGACGGGGACGGTTTAGGGTACAGGTTAGGGTACGACAACGGTTTAGGGTGAGCATACGTTTTAGGGTGCAGGTTAGATTTAGCGTACGGGTTAGGATTAGGGGACGTGTTAGGGTAAGGCTTCGAGTAAGTGTTAGGGTTATGTATGGGTTAGGGTTAGGGTTAGGGGACGGGGACGGTTTAGGGTACAGTTTAGGGTACGACAGCGGTTTAGGGTGAGCGTAAGTGTTAGGGTACGGGTTAGTGTTATCGTATGGGTTAGGATTATGGGACGGTTTAGTGTAAGGCTTCGGGTAAGGGTTAGGGTTAGGGTTATGGTTAGGGTTAGGGTTTGGGAACGGGGACGGTTTAGGGTACAGGTTAGTGTTACGACAACGGTTTAGGGTGAGCGTACGTGTTAGGGTAAGGTTTAGAGTTAGCGTACGGGTTAGGATTAGGGGATGGGTTAGGGTAAGGCTTCGAGTAAGTGTTAGGGTTAGGTACGGGTTAGGGTTAGGTTTAGGGGATGGGGACGGTTTAGGGTACAGTTTAGGGTACGACAACGGTTTAGGGTGAGCGTACGTGTTAGGGTACGGTTTAGTGTTAGCGTAAGGGTTAGGATTAGTGGACGGGTTAGTGTAAGGCTTCGGGTAAGGGTTTGGGTTAGGGTTAGGGGAAGGGAACGGTTTAGGGTACAGGTTAGGGTAGGACAACAGTTTAGGGTGAGCATACATTTTAGGGTACAGGTTAGTGTTAGCGTATGGGTTAGGATTAGGGGACGGGTTACAGTAAGGCTTCGGGTAAGGCTTAGGGAAGGGTTAGGGTTAGGGGACGGGGAGGGTTTAGGTTACAGGTTAGGGTACGAAAACTGTTTTGGGTGAGCGTACGTGTTAGGGTACGGGTTAGAGTTACCATACGGGTTAGGATTAGGGGACCGTTTAGGGTAAGGCTTTGGCTAAGGGTTACGGTTATGGTTAGGGTTAGCGTTAGGGAACGGGGACGGTTTAGGATACTTGTTAGCATACAACAACGGTTTAGGGTGAGCGTACGTGTTAGGGCACGGGTTAGTGTTAGCGTACGGGTTAGGATTACTGGACGGGTTAGGGTAAGGCTCCGGGTAAGGGTTAGGGTTAGGGTTAGGGTTATGGGACAGGGACGGTTTAGGGTACAGGCTAGGGTATGACAACGTTTTAGGGTGAGTGTACGTGTTAGGGTATGGGTTAGTGTTAGCGTACGGGTAAGGATTAGTGGACGGGTTAGTGTAAGGCTTCGTGTAAGTGTTAGGGTTAGGGTTAGGGTTAGGGTTAGTTTATGGGGACGGTTTAGGGTACAGGTTAGGTTATGACAATGGTTTAGGGTGAAGCTACGTGTTAGGGCATGGGTTAGTGTTAGCGTACGGGTTAGGATTAGGGGACAGGTTAGGTTAAGGCTTCGGGTAAGGGTTAGGGTTAGGGGACGGGGGCGATTTAGGGTTCAGGTTAGTGTAAGACAAATGTTTAGTGTGAGCGTACGTGTTAGGGTACAGGTTAGAGTTAGCGTACGGGTTAGGATTAGGGGACGGGTTAGGGTAAGGCTTCGGGTAAGATTTAGGTTCAGGGTTAGGGTTAGGGTTAGGGGACGGGGATGGTTTAGGGTACAAGTTAGGGTATGACAACGTTTTACGGTGAGTGTACTTGTTAGGGTCCGGGTTAGTGTTACCGTACGGGTTAGGATTAGTGGACGGGTTACAGTAAGGCTTCTGGTAAGGGTTAGGTTTAGGGTTAGGTTTAGGGTTAGGGTTAGGGTTAGTGGACGGGGACGGTTTAGGGTACAGGTTAGGTTACGACAATTGTTTAGGGTGAACGTAAGTGTTAGGGAACGGGTTAGTGTCACCGTACTGGTTAGGATTATTGGACGGGTTAGGATAAGGCTTCAGGTAAGGGTTAGGGTTAGGGTTAGGGTTAAGGTTAGGGGACGGTTTAAGGTACAGGTTAGGGTATGACAACGTTTTAGGGTGAGTGTACGTTTTAGGGTACGGGTTAGTGTTAGTGTACGGGTTAGGATTAGTGTCCGGGTTAGGGTAAGGCTTCTGGTAAGGATTAGGTTTAGGTTTAGGGTTAGGGTTAGGGTTAGGATTCGGGGATGGTTTAGGGTACAGGTTAGGGTACGAGAACGGTTTAGGTTGAGCGTACGTGTTAGGGTACGGAATAGTGTTAGCGTAAGGGTTAGGATTAGGAGACGGGTTAGTGTAAGGCTTCGGGTAAGGGTTAGTGTTAGGGTTAGGGTTAGGAGATGGTCACGTTTTAGGGTACAGGTTAGGTTACGACAATGGTTTAGGGTGAACGTACGTGTTAGGGTACGGGTTAGTGTTAGTGTACGGGTTAGGATTAGGGGACGAGTTAGGGTAAGGCTTCGGGTAAGTGTTAGGGTTAGGTAAGGGTTAGGGTTAGGTTTAGGTTTAGGGGACGGGTACGGTTTAGGGTACAGGTTAGGGTACGACAATGGTTTAGGGTGAGCGTAGGTGTTAGGGTATGGTTTAGTTTTAGAGTACGGGTTAGTATTAGATGACGGGTTAGGGTAAGGCTTCGTGTAAGGGTTAGGGCTAGGGTTAGGGTTAGGGTTAGGGGACGGGGATGGTTTAGGGTATAGTTTAGGGTACGACAGTGGTTTAGGTTGAGCGTAAGTGTTAGGTTACGGGTTAGTGTTAGCGTACGGGTTGGGATTAAGGGACGGGTTACGGTAAGGCTTCGGGTAAGGGTTAGGGTTAGGGTTAGTGTTAGGGTTAAGGGACGGGTACGGTTTAGGGTACAGGTTTGGGTACGACAACGGTTTAGGTTGAGCGTACATGTTAGGGTAAGATTTAGTGTTAGCATACGGGTTAGGATTAGGGAACGGGTTAGGGTAAGGCTTCGGGTAAGAGTTAGGGTTAGGGTTAGGGTTAGGGTTAAGGGACAGGAATGGGGACGGTTTAGGGTACAGGTTAGGTTACGACAAAGATATAGGGTGAACGCACGTGTTAGGGTACGGGTTAGTGTTAGCCTACGGGATAGGATTAGGGCACGGGTTAGGGTAAGGCTTCGGGTAAGGTTTAGGGTTAGGTATGGGTTAGGGTTAGGGGACGGGGACGGTTTAGGGTACAGGTTAGGGTACTACAACGGTTTAGGGTGAGCGTACGTGTTAGGGTATGGGTTAGTGTTAGCGTACGGATTAGGATTAGGGGACGGGTTAGAGTAAGGCTTTGGCTAAGGGTTAGGGTTAGGGATAGGGTTAGGTTTAGGGTTAGGGGATGCTCACGGTTTAGGGTACACGTTAGATTACGACAATGGTTTAGGGTGAACGTACATGTTAGGGTACGGGATAGTGTTAGCGTACGGGTTAGGATTATGGGACGGGTTAGGGGAAGGCTTCGGGTAAGGGTTAGGGTTAGTTATGGGTTAGGGTTAGAGTTAGGGGACTGGGACGGTTTAGGGTACAGGTTAGTGTACGACAACGGTTTAGGGTGAGAGTACGTGTTAGGGTATGGGTTAGTGTTAGCATACAGGTTAGGATTAGGGGACGGTTTATGGTAAGGCTTCGGGTACGTGTTAGGGTTAGGGTTAGGGTTAGGGTTAGGGGACGGGGACGGTTTAGGGTACAGATTAACGTACATCAACGATTTAGTGTGAGCGTTCGTGTTAGGGCACGGGTTAGTGTTAGCGTACGGGTTAGGATTAGAGGACGGGCTAGGGTAAGGCTTCGGGTAAGGGTTAGGTTTAGGGTTAAGGGAAGGGGACGGTTTAGGGTACAGGTTAGGGTATGACAACGTTTAAGGGTGAGGGTACGTGTTAGGGTACGGGTTAGTGTTAGCATACGGGTTAGGATTAGTGGACGGGTTAGGGTAAGGCTTCGGGTATGGATTAGGTTTAGGGTTAGGGTTAGGGTTAGGGTTAGGTGACGGGGACGTTTTAGAGTACAGGTTAGGGTACGAAAACGGTTTAGTGTGAGCCTCCGTGTTAGGGTATGGGTTAGGGTTAGCGTACGGGTTAGGATTAGGGGACGGGTTAGGGGAAGGCTTCTGGTAAGTGTTAGGGTTAGGGTCAGGGTTAGGGTATGGGGACGGTTTAGGGTACAGGTTAGGGTTCGACAACGGTGAAGGGTAAGCGTACGTGTTAGGGCACGGTTTAGTGTTAGCGTACGGGTTAGGATTAGGGCACGGGTTAGGGTAAGGCTTCTGGTAAGGGTTAGAGTTTGGGTTAGTGTTCGGGTTAGGGGACGGGTACGGGGACGGTTTAGGGTACAGGTTAGCGTACAACAACGTTTTAGGGTGAGCATACGTGTTAGGGCACGGGTTAGTGATAGCGTACAGGTTAGGATTATGGGACAGGTTAGGGTAGAGCTTCGGGTAAGGCTTAGGGTTAGGGTTACGGTTAGGGGACGGGGACGGGGACAGTTTAGGTTACAGGTTAGTGTAGGACAATGGTTTAGGGTGAGCGTACGTGTTACAGTACATGTTAGTGTTAGCGTACGGGTTAGGATTAGGGGACGGTTTAGGGTAAGGCTTCGGGTAAGTGTTAGGTTAAGGGTTAGGGTTAGGGTTAGGGTTAGGGGACGGGGACGGTTTAGGTTACAGGTTAGTGTACGACAATGGTTTAGGGTGAGGGTATGTGTTAGGGTACGGGTTAGTGTTAGCGTACGGGTTAGGATAAGGGGACAGTTTAGTGTAAGGCTTCGGGTAAGGGTTAGGGTTAAGGTTAGGGTTAGGGTTGGGTTAGGGGACGGGGACGGTTTAGGGTACAGGTTAACGTACATCAACGGTTTAGGGTGAGCGTACGTGTTAGGGCACGGGTTAGTGTTAGCGTACGGGTTAGGATTAGAAGACGGGTTAGGATAAGGCTTCGGGTAAGTGTTAGGGTTAGGATTAGGGGACGGGGACGGTTTAGGGTACAGGTTAGGGTATGACAAAATTTTAGGGTTAGGGTACTGGTTATTGTTAGCGTACGGGTTAGGATTAGTGGACGGGTTAGGGTAAGTCTTCGGGTAAGTATTAGGTTTAGGGTTCGGGTTAGGTGACGGGGACGTTTTAGGGTACAGGTTAGGGTACGACAACGGTTTAGGGTGAGCGTACGTTTTAGGGTATGGGTTAGGGTTAGCATAAGGGTTAGGATTAGGGGACGGGTTAGGGGAAGGCTTCTGGTAAGTGTTAGGGTTAGGGTTAGGGTTAGGGGACGGGGACCGTTTAAGGTACAGGTTAGGGTACAACAACGGTTTAGGGTGAGCGTACGTTTTAGGGCACGGTTTAGTGTTAGCCTACGGGTTAGAATTAGGGCACGGGTTAGGGTAAGGCTTCAGGTAAGGTTTAGGGTTTGCGTTAGGGTTAGGTTTAGGGGAAGGGGACGGGGACGGTTTAGGGTACAGGTGAGCGTACAACAACGGTTTATGGTGAGCGTATGTGTTAGGGCACGGCTTAGTGTTAGAGTACGGGTTAGGATTAGTGGACGCGTTAGGGTAAGGCTTCAGGTAAGGATTAGTGTTAGGGTTACGGTTAGGGTTAGGTTTAGGGTTAGGGTTAGGGTTAGGGGATGGGGACGGGTTAGGGTACAGGTTAGGGTACGACAAGGTTTTAGGATGAGTGTACGTCTTAGGGTACGGGTTAGTGTTAGCGTACGTTTTAAGATTAGGGGACGTGTTAGGGTAAGGCTTCGGGTAAGGGTTAGGGTTTGGTATGGGTTAGGGTTAGGGTTAGGGGACGGAGACGGTTTAGGGTACAGGTTCGGGTACGAAAACGGTTTAGGGTGAGCGTACGTGTTAGGGTACTGGTTAGTGTTAGCGTACGGGTTAGGATTAGGGGACGAGTTAGGGTAAGGCTTCGGGTAAGGGTTAGGGTTAGGGTTAGTGTTAGGGTTAGGGGACGGGGATGGTTTAGGGTACAAGTTAGTGTACTACAACGGTTTAGGTTGAGCGTACGTGTTAGGGCACGGGTTAGTGTTAGCGTACGGGTTAGGAATAGGTGACGGGTTAGGGTAAGGCTTCAGGTAAGGTTTAGGCTTAGGGTTAGGGTTAGGGTTAGGGTACGGGGACGGTTTATGGTACAGGTTAGGGTACGACAAAGGTTTAGGGTGAGGGTATGTGTTAGTGTACGGGTTAGTGTTAGCGTACGGGTTAGGATTAGGGGACGTGTTAGGGTAAGGCTTCGGGTAAGCTTTAGGGTTAGGGTTAGGTTTAGGATTAGGGGACGGGGACGGGGACGGTTTAGGGTACTGGTTAGGGTATGACAACTGTTTATGGTGAGCATACGTGTAAGGGTACGTGTTAGTGTTATCATACGGATTAGGATTAGCGGACGGGTTAGGGTAAGATTTCGGGTAAGGGTTAGGTGTAGGGTTAGGGGTAGGGTTAGGGGACGGGGACGGTTTAGGGTACAGGTTAGGGTACGACAAATGTTTAGGGTGAGCGTACATGTTAGCGTACAGGTTAGTGTTAGACTACGTGTTAGGATTAGGGGACGGTTTAGGGTAAAGCTTCGAGTAAGGGTTTGCGTTAGAGTTACGGTTAGGGTTAGGGTTAGGATTAGGAGATGGGGCCGGTTTAGAGTACAGGTTAGGGTACGACAACATTTTAGGGTGAGCGTACGTGTTAGGGCATGGGTTAGTGTTAGCGTACGGTTTAGGATTAGGGGATGGTTTAGGGTAAGGCTTCGGGTAATATTTAGGGTTAGAGTTAGGGTTAGGGTTAGGGTTAGGGTTAGGGGACGGGGACGGTTTAGGGTACAGGTTTCGGTACGACAACGTTTTAGGATGAACATACGTGTTAGGGCACGGTTTAGTGTTAGCGTACGGGTTAGGATTAGGGGACGGGTTAGTGTAAGGCTTTGGGTAGGGATTAGGTTTAGGGTTAGGGTTAGGGGACGGTTACGGTTTAGGGTACAGGTTAGTGTACAACAATTGTTTAGATTGAGCGTACGTGTTAGGGTACAGTTTAGTGTTAGCATACGGGTTAGGATTACGGGACCGGTTAGGGTAAGGCTTCGGGTAAGAGTTAGTGTTAGGGTTAGGGGACGGGGACGGGGATGGGGACGGTTCAGGGTACAGGTTAGGGTATGGCAACGGTTTAGGGTGAGTGTACCTGTTAGGGTACTGATTAGTGTTAGCTTACGGGTTAGGATTAGGGGACGGTTTAGGGTAAGGCTTCGGGTAAGTGTTAGGGTTAGGGGACGGGGACGTTTTAGGGTATAGGTTAGGGTACGACAATGGTTTAGGGTGAGGGTACATGTTAGGGTACGGTTTAGTGTTAGCGTACGGGTTAGGATTAGGGGATGGGTTAGGGTAAGACTTCGGGTAAGGGTTAGGGTTAGGGATAGGGTTAGGGGACGGGGACGGTTTAGGGTACAGGTTAGGGTACGACAACGTTTTAAGTTGAGCGTACGTGTTAGGGTACGGGTTAGTGTTAGCGTACGGATTAGGATTAGGGGATGGGTTAGGGTAAGACTTCGGGTAAGGGTTAGGGTTAGGGATAGGGTTAGGGGACGGGGACGGTTTAGGGTACAGGTTAGGGTACGACAACGTTTTAAGTTGAGCGTACGTGTTAGGGTACGGGTTAGTGTTAGCGTACGGATTAGGATTAGGGGACAGGTTAGGGTAAGGCTTCGGGTAAGAGTTAGGGTTAGGGTTAGGGTTAGGGGACGAGGACGGTTTAGGGTACAGGTTAGGGTATGACAAAATTTTAGGGTGAGCGTACATGTTAGCGTACAGGTTAGTGTTAGCGTATGTGTTAGGATTAGGGGACGGTTTAGGGTAAGGCTTCGGGTAAGGTTTAGGGTTAGGGTTAGTGTTAGGGGACGGGGACGGTTTAGGGTACAGGTTAGGGTACGACAACGGTTTAGGGTGAGCATACGTGTTATGGTACAGATTAGTGTTAGCGTACGGGTTAGGATTAGGGGACGGGTTAGGGTAAGGCTTCGGGTAAGGGTTAGGGTTAGGGTTAGGGTTAGGGTTATGGGACGGGGACGGTTTAGGGTACAGGTTAGTGTACGAGAACGGTTTAGGGTGAGCATACGTTTTAGGGTGCAGTTTAGAGTTAGCGTACGGGTTAGGATTAGAGGAGGTGTTAGGGTAAGGCTTCGGGTAAGTGTTAGGGTTAGGTATGGGATAGGGATAGGGTTAGGAGACAGGGACGGTTTCGGGTACAGGTTAGGTTACGACAACGGTTTAAGGTGAGCGTACGTGTTAGGGTACGGTTTAGTGTTAGCGTAAGGGTTACGATTAGGGGACGGGTTAGTGTAAGGATTCGGGTAAGGCTTAGGGTTAGGGTTAGGGTATGGGGACGGTTTGGGGTACAGGTTAGGTTACGACAATGGTTTAGTGTGAACCTACGTGTTAGGGTATGGGTTAGTGTTAGCGTACGGGTTAGGATTAGGGGACGGGTTAGTGTAAGGCTTTGGGTAAGTGTTAGTGTTAGGTATGGGTTAGTGTTAGGGTTAGGGGACGGAGACGGTTTAGGGTACAGTTTAGGGTATGACAACGTTTTAGGGTGTGCGTGTCAGGCTACGGGTTAGTGTTAGCGTACGGGTTAGGATTATGTGACGGTTTAGGGTAAGGCTTCGGGTAAGGGTTAGGGTTAGGGTTATGGTTAGGGTTAGGGTTAGGGAACGGGGACGGTTTAGGGTACAGGTTAGCGTACGACCGCGGTTTAGGGTGAGCGTACGTGTTAGAGCATGGGTTAGTGTTAGCGTATGGGTTAGGATTAGCGGAAGGGATAGGGTAAGGCTTCAGGTAAGGGTCAGGGTTTGGGTTAGGGTTAGGGGACGGGGATGGTTTAGGGTACAGTTTAGGGCATGACAACGTTTTATGGTGAGTGTACGTGTTAGCGTCCGGGTTAGTGTTACCGTACGGGTTAGGTTTAGTGGACGGGTTAGGGTAAGGCTTCGGGTAAGGTTTAGGGTTAGGGTTAGGGGACGGGGACGGTTTAGGGTACAGGTTAGTGTATGACAACGGTTGAGGGTGAGCGTAGGAGTTAGGGCACGGGTTAGTGTTAGCATACGTGTTAGGTATAGGGGACGGGTTAGGGTAAGGCTTCGGGTATGGTTTAGGTTTAGGGTTAGGGTTAGGGTTAGGGGACGGGGACGGTTTAGCGTACAGGTTAGGGTACGACAACGGTTTAAGGTGAGCGTACGTGTTAGGGTACAGGTTAGTGTTAGCGTACGGTTTAGGATTATGGGACGGGTTAGGGTAAGGCTTCGGGTAAGTTTTAGGGTTAGGGTTAGGGTTAGGTTTAGGTGACGGGGATGGTTTAGGGTACAGGTTAGTGTACGACAACGGTTTAGGGTGAGCGTACGTGTTAGGGTACGGGTTAGAGTTAGAGTACGGGTTAGGATTAGTGGATGGGTTAGGGTAAGGCTTTGGGTAAGGGTTAGGGTTAGGGTTAGGGTTAGGGTTAGGGGACGGGGACGGTTTAGGGTACACGTTAGCATACATCAACGGTTTAGGGTGAGCGTACGTGTTAGGGCACGGGTTAGTTTTAGCGTACGGGTTAGATTAGTGGACGGGTTAGGGTAAGTCTTCGGGTAAGTGTTAGGGTTAGGGTTAGTGTTATGGGACGGGGACGGTTTAGGGAACAGGTTAGGGTATGACAACGTTTTAGGGTGAGTGTACGTGTTAGGGTACGGGATAGTGTTAGCATACAGGTTAGGATTAGGGGACGGGTTAGGGTAAGGCTTCGGGTAAGGGTTAGGTTTAGGGTTAGGGTTACGGTTAGGGGACGGGGACAGGGACGGTTTAGGGTACAGGTTAGGGTACGACAACGGTTTAGGGTGAGCATACGTGTTATGGTACAGATTAGTGTTAGCGTACGGGTTAGGTTTAGGGCACGGGTTAGGGTAAGGCTTCGGGTAAGGGTTAGGGTTAGGGTTAGGGTTAGGGTTATGGGACGGGGACGGTTTAGGGTACAGGTTAGTGTACGAGAACGGTTTAGGGTGAGCATACGTTTTAGGGTGCAGGTTAGATTTAGCGTACGGGTTAGGATTAGGGGACGTGTTAGGGTAAGGCTTCGAGTAAGTGTTAGGGTTAGGTATGGGTTAGGGTTAGGGTTAGGGGACGGGGACGGTTTAGGGTACAGTTTAGGGTACGACAGCGGTTTAGGGTGAGTGTAAGTGTTAGGGTACGGGTTAGTGTTATCGTATGGGTTAGGATTATGGGACGGTTTAGGGTAAGGCTTCGGGTAAGGGTTAGGGTTAGGGTTAAGGTTAGGGTTAGGGTTTGGGAACGGGGACGGTTTAGGGTACAGGTTAGTGTTACGACAACGGTTTAGGGTGAGCGTACGTGTTAGGGTAAGGTTTAGAGTTAGCGTACGGGTTAGGATTAGGGGATGGGTTAGGGTAAGGCTTCGAGTAAGTGTTAGGGTTAGGTATGGGTTAGGGTTAGGTTTAGGGGACGGGGACGGTTTAGGGTACAGTTTAGGGTACGACAACGGTTTAGGGTGAGCGTAAGTGTTAGGGTACGGGTTAGTGTTATCGTATGGGTTAGGATTATGGGACGGTTTAGGGTAAGGCTTCGGTTAAGTGTTAGGGTTAGGGTTAGGGTTAGGGTTAGGGAACGGGGTCGGTTTAGGGTACAGGTTAGGGTACAACAACGCTTTAGGGTGAGCGTACGTGTTAGGGTACGGGTTAGTGTTAGCGTACGGGTTAGGATTAGAAGACGGTTTAGAGTAAGGCTTCGGGTAAGGGTTAGGGTTAGGGTTAGGGTTAGGGTTAGGGGAAGGGGACGGTTTAGGGTACAGGTTAGGGTTACGACAACGGTTTAGGATGAGCGTACGTTTTAGGGTACGTGAAACAGTTAGCGTACGGGTTAAGATTCGGGGACGGGTTAGGGTAAGGCTTCGGGTAAGGGTTAGGTTTAGGGTTATGGTTAGTGTTAGGGGACGGGACGGGGATGGTTTAGGGTACAGGTTAGCGTACAACAACGGTTTAGGGTGAGCGTACGTTTTAGGGCATGGGTTAGTGTTAGTGTACGGGTTAGGATTATTGGACGGGTTAGTGTAAGGCTTCGGGTAAGGGTTAGGTTTAGGGTTAGGGGACGGGGACGGGGACAGTTTAGAGTACAGGTTAGAGTATGACAAATTTTTAGGTTGAGCGTAGGTTTAAGGGCACGGGTTAGTGTTAGCGTACGGGTTAGGATTAGGGGACGGTTTAGGGTAAGGCTTCGGGTAAGGGTTAGGGTTAGGGTTTGGGTTAGGGTTAGGGTACGGGGACGGGAATGGTTTAGGGTACAGGTTAGGGTACGACAACGGTTTAGGGTGAGCGTACGTGTTAGGGCACGGTTTAGTATTAGCGTACGGGTTAGGATTAGGGGACGGGTTAGTGTAAGGCTTCGGGTAAGGGTTAGGGTTAGGGTTAGGGTTAGGGTTAGTGATAGGGGATGGGGACGGTTTAGGGTACAGTTTAGGGTACGACAACGGTTTAGGGTGAGCGTACGTGTTAGGGTACAGGTTAGTGTTAGCGTACGGGTTAGTATTAGGGGACGGGTTAGGGTAAGGCTTCGGGTAAAGGATAGGGTTAGGGTTAGGTTTAGTGTTAGGGTTAGGGGACGGGGATGGTTTAGGGTACAGGTTAGGGTATGAGAACGGTTTATGGTGAGCGTAAGTGTTAGGGTACGTGTTAGTGTTAGCATACGGGTTAGGATTAAGGTACGGGTTAGGGTAAGGCTTCAGCTAAGGGTTAGGGTTAGGTATGGGTCATGGTTAGGGTCAGGGGATGGGGACGGTTTAGGTACAGGTTAGGGTACGACAACGGTTTAGGGTGAGCATACGTTTTAGGGTACGGATTAGTGTTAGCGTACGGGTTAGGATTAGGGCACGGTTTAGGGTAAGGCTTCAGGTAAGTATTAGGGTTAGGGTTAGGTTTAGGGTACGGGGACGGGGACGGGGACGATTTAGGGTACAGGTTAGGGTTACGACAACGGTTTAGGGTGAGCGTACGTGTTAGGGTACGGGTAAGAGTTAGCGTACGTGTTAGGATTGGGGACGGATTAGGTTAAGGCTTCGGGTAAGGTTTAGGGTTAGGGTTAGGGTTAGTGTTATGGGACGGGGACGGTTTAGGGTTCAGTTTAGCATACGACAACGGTTTAGTTTGAGCGTACGTGTTAGGGCACGGGTTAGTGTTAGCGCACGGGTTAGGATTATTGGACGGGTTAGTGTAAGGCTTCGGGTAAGGGTTAGGGTTAGGGTTAGTGTTAGGGGACGGGGACGGTTTAGGGTACAGTTTAGGGTACTACAAAGTTTTAGGGTGAGTGTAGGTTTTAGGGTACGGGATGGAGTTAGCATACCGATTAGGATTAGTGTACGGTTTAGGGTAAGGCTTCGGTAAGGGTTAGGATTAGGGTTAGGGTTAGGGTTAGGGTAAGGGGACGGGGACGGTTTAGAGTACAGGTTAGGGTACGACAAAGCGTTAGGGTGAGCGTACATGTTAGTGTAGAGGTTAGTGTTAGCGTACGGGTTAGGATTATGGGACGGTTTAGGGTAAGGCTTCGGATAAGGGTTAGGGTTAGGGTTAGGGTTAGGGTTAGGGTTAGGGTTAGGGTTAGGATTAGGGGACGGGGATGGTTTAGAATACAGGTTAGGGTACGACAACGTTTTAGGGTTAGGGTACGTGTTAGGGCATGGGTTAGTGTTAGCATACGGATTAGGATTAGGGGACGGTTTAGTGTAAGGCTTCGGGTAAGTGTTAGGGTTAGGGTTAGGGTTAGGGTTAGGGTACGGGGACGGTTTTGGGTACAGGTTAGTGTACGACAACGGTTTAGGTTGAGCATACGTGATAGGGCACAGTTTAGTGTTAGCGTACGGGTTAGGATTAGGGGACGGTTTAGTGTAAGGCTTCGGGTAAGGGTTAGGGTTAGGGTTAGGGTTAGGGGTTCGGGGACGGTTGAGGCTACAGGTTAGGGTACGACAACTGTTTAGGGTGAGCATACGTGTTAGGGTACAGGTTAGTGTTAGCGTACGGGTTAGGATTAGGGGACGGGTTAGGGTAAGGTTTCGGTTAAGGGTTAGGGTTAGGGTTAGGGTCAGGGTTAGGGGATGGGGACGGTTTAGGGTACAGGTTAGGTTACGACAATGGTTTAGGGTGAACGTACCTGTTAGGGTGCGGGTTAATGTTAGCGTTCGGTTTAGGATTAGGGGATGGGTTAGGGTAAGGCTTCAGGTAAGCTTTAGGTTTAGGTATGGGTTAGGGTTAGGGTTAGGGGACGGGGACGGGGACGGTTTAGGGTACAGGTTAGGGTACGACAACGGTTTAGGGTGAGCGTACGTGTTAAGGTATGGGTTAGTGTTAGGTACGGTTAGGATTAGAGGACGGTTTAGGGTAAGGCTTCGGGTAAGGGTTAGGGTTAGGGTTAGTGTTAGTGTTATGGGACGGGGACGGTTTACGGTACAGGTTAGGGTACGACAACTGTTTAGGATGAGCGTACGTGTTAGGGTACGGGTAAGAGTTAGCGTACGGGTTAGGATTAGGGGACAGGTTAGTGTAAGGCTTCGGGTAAGTGTTAGGTTTAGGGTTAGGGTTAGGGTTAGGGTTAGGGGATGGGGACAGGAACGGTTTAGGGTACAGGTTAGCGTACAACAAAGGTTTAGGGTTAGTGTCCGTGTTAGAGCACGGGTTAGTGTTAATGTACGGCTTAGGATTAGTGGACGGGTTAGTGTAAGGCTTCGGGTAAGGGTTTGGGTTAGGGTTAGGGGATGGGAACGGTTTAGGGTACAGGTTAGGGTAGGACAACAGTTTAGGGTGAGCATACATTTTAGGGTACAGGTTAGTGTTAGCGTATGGTTTAGGATTAGGGGACGGGTTACAGTAAGGCTTCGGGTAAGGCTTAGGGATAGGGTTAGGGTTAGGGTTAGGGGACGGGGAGGGTTTAGGGTACAGGTTAGGGTACGAAAACTGTTTTGGGTGAGCGTACGTGTTAGGGTACGGGTTAGAGTTACCATACGGGTTAGGATTAGGGGACCGTTTAGGGTAAGGCTTTGGCTAAGGGTTACGGTTAGGGTTAGGGTTAGCGTTAGGGGACAGGGATGGTTTAGGATACTCGTCAGCATACAACAACGGTTTAGGGTGAGCGTACGTGTTAGGGTATGGGTTAGTGTTAGCGTACGGGTAAGGATTAGTGGACGGGTTAGTGTAAGGCTTCGTGTAAGTGTTAGGGTTAGGGTTAGGGTTAGGGTTAGTTTATGGGGACGGTTTAGGGTACAGGTTAGGTTATGACAATGGTTTAGGGTGAAGCTACGTGTTAGGGCATGGGTTAGTGTTAGCGTACGGGTTAGGATTAGGGGACAGGTTAGGTTAAGGCTTCGGGTAAGGGTTAGGGTTAGGGGACGGGGGCGATTTAGGGTTCAGGTTAGTGTAAGACAAATGTTTAGTGTGAGCGTACGTGTTAGGGTACAGGTTAGAGTTAGCGTACGGGTTAGGATTAGGGGACGGGTTAGGGTAAGGCTTCGGGTAAGGTTTAGGTTCAGGGTTAGGGTTAGGGTTAGGGGACGGGGATGGTTTAGGGTACAAGTTAGGGTATGACAAGGTTTTACGGTGAGTGTACTTGTTAGGGTGCGGGTTAGTGTTACCGTACGGGTTAGGATTAGTGGACGGGTTACAGTAAGGCTTCTGGTAAGGGTTAGGTTTAGGGTTAGGTTTAGGGTTAGGGTTAGGGTTAGTGGACGGGGACGGTTTAGGGTACAGGTTAGGTTACGACAATTGTTTAGGGTGAACGTAAGTGTTAGGGAACGGGTTAGTGTCACCGTACTGGTTAGGATTATTGGACGGGTTAGGGTAAGGCTTCAGGTAAGGGTTAGGGTTAGGGTTAGGGTTAGGGTTAGGGGACGGTTTAAGGTACAGGTTAGGGTATGACAACGTTTTAGGGTGAGTGTACGTTTTAGGGTACGGGTTAGTGTTAGTGTACGGGTTAGGATTAGTGGCCGGGTTAGGGTAAGGCTTCTGGTAAGGGTTAGGTTTAGGTTTAGGGTTAGGGTTAGGGTTAGGATTCGGGGACGGTTTAGGGTACAGGTTAGGGTACGAGAACGGTTTAGGTTGAGCGTACGTGTTAGGGTACGGAATAGTGTTAGCGTAAGGGTTAGGATTAGGAGACGGGTTAGTGTAAGGCTTCGGGTAAAGGTTAGTGTTAGGGTTAGGGTTAGGAGATGGTCACGTTTTAGGGTACAGGTTAGGTTACGACAATGGTTTAGGGTGAACGTACGTGTTAGGGTACGGGTTAGTGTTAGTGTACGGGTTAGGATTAGGGGACGAGTTAGGGTAAGGCTTCGGGTAAGTGTTAGGGTTAGGTAAGGGTTAGGGTTAGGTTTAGGTTTAGGGGACGGGTACGGTTTAGGGTACAGGTTAGGGTACGACAACGGTTTAGGGTGAGCGTAGGTGTTAGGGTATGGTTTAGTTTTAGAGTACGGGTTAGTATTAGATGACGGGTTAGGGTAAGGCTTCGTGTAAGGGTTAGGGCTAGGGTTAGGGTTAGGGTTAGGGGACGGGGATGGTTTAGGGTATAGTTTAGGGTACGACAGTGGTTTAGGTTGAGCGTAAGTGTTAGGGTACGGGTTAGTGTTAGCGTACGGGTTGGGATTAAGGGACGGGTTACGGTAAGGCTTCGGGTAAGGGTTAGGGTTAGGGTTAGTGTTAGGGTTAAGGGACGGGTACGGTTTAGGGTACAGGTTTGGGTACGACAACGGTTT
This sequence comes from Delphinapterus leucas, assembly GCF_059928025.1. Classification (NCBI taxonomy): domain Eukaryota; kingdom Metazoa; phylum Chordata; class Mammalia; order Artiodactyla; family Monodontidae; genus Delphinapterus; species Delphinapterus leucas. The sequence goes on from NW_028322257.1 coordinate 5,356,815, forward strand.
AGGTTGAGCGTACGTGTTAGGGTAAGATTTAGTGTTAGCGTACGGGTTAGGATTAGGGAACGGGTTAGGGTAAGGCTTCGGGTAAGAGTTAGGGTTAGGGTTAGGGTTAGGGTTAAGGGACAGGAATGGGGACGGTTTAGGGTACAGGTTAGGTTACGACAAAGATATAGGGTGAACGCACGTGTTAGGGTACGGGTTAGTGTTAGCCTACGGGATAGGATTAGGGCACGGGTTAGGGTAAGGCTTCGGGTAAGGTTTAGGGTTAGGTATGGGTTAGGGTTAGGGGACGGGGACGGTTTAGGGTACAGGTTAGTGTACGACAATGGTTTAGGGTGAGCGTACGTGTTAGGGTATGGGTTAGTGTTAGCATACGGTTTAGGATTAGGGGACGGTTTAGGGTAAGGCTTCGGGTAAGTGTTAGGGTTAGGGTTAGGGTTAGAGGATGGGGACGGGGACGGTTTAGGGTACAGCATAGGGTTACGACAACGGTTTAGTGTGAGCGTACGTGTTAGGGTATGCGTAAGGGTTAGCGTACGGGTTAGGATTAGGGGACGGGTTAGGGTAAGGCTTCGGGTAAGTGTTAGTGTTAGGGTTAGGGTTAGGGTTAGGGGACGGGGATGGTTTAGGGTACAGTTTAGCATACGACAACGATTTAGTGTCAGCGTACGTGTTAGGGCTCGGGTTAGTGTTGGCGTACCGGTTAGGATTCTTGGACGGGTTAGGGTAAGGCTTCGGGTAAGGGTTAGGGTTAGGGTTAGGGGACGGGGACGGTTTATGGTACAGGTTAGGGTATGACAACGTTTTAGGGTGAGTGTACGTTTTAGCGTACGGGTTAGTGTTAGCGTACGGGTTAGGATTAGTGGACGGGTTAGGGTAAGGCTTCGGGTAAGGGTTAGGTTTAGCGTTAGGGTTAGGGTTAGGGTTAGGGGACGGGGACGGTATAGGGTTCAGGTTAATGTACGACAAAGTTTTAGGGTGAGCGTACGTGTTAGTTTATGGGTTATTGTTAGCGTACGGGTTGGGATTAGGGGACGGCTTAGGGGAAGGCTTCAGGTAAGGGTTAGGGTTAGGGTTAGCGTTAGGGGACGGGGACGGTTTAGGGTACAGTTTAGGGTACGACAACGGTTAAGGGTGAGCGTACGTTTTAGAGCACGGTTTAGTGTTAGCGTACGTGTTAGGATTATGGGACGGGTTAGGGTAAGGCTTCGGGTAAGTGTTAGGGTTTGGGTTAGGGTTAGGGTTAGGGGACGGGGACGGGTACGGTTTAGGGTACAGGTTAGGGTACGACAAGTGTTTAGGGAGATCGTACATGTTAGGGTACAGGTTAGTGTTAGAGTACGGGATAGAATTAGTGGACGGGTTAGGGTAAGGCTTCTGGTAAGGCTTAGGGTTAGGTATGGGTTAGTGTTAGGGTTAGGAGACGGAGAGGGTTTAGGGTACAGGTTCGGGTACGACAACGGTTTAGGGTGAGCGTATGTGTTAGGGTACTGGTTAGTTTTAGCGTACGGGTTAGGATTAGGGGACGGGTTAGTGTAAGTCTTCGGGTAAGGGTTAGGGTTAGGGTTAGGTTTAGGGTTAAGGGACGGGGATGGTTTAGGGTGAGCGTACGTGTTAGTGTACGGGTAAGTTTCAGCGTACGGGTTAGGATTAGGGGACGGGTTAGGGTAAGGCTTCGGGTAAGTGTTAGTGTTAGGGTTAGGGGACAGGGATGTTTTAGGGTACAGGTTAGGGTACAACAACGGTTTAGGGTGAGCGTACGTGTTAGGGTATGGGTTAGATTTAGCGTACGGATTAGGATTAGGGGACGGGTTAGGGTATGGCTTCGGGTACGGGTACGGGTTAGGGTTAGGGTTAGGGTTAGGGGATGGGGACGGGGACGGTTTAGGGTACAGGTTAGGGTACGACAACGGTTTAGGGTGAGCATACGTATTAGGGTACGGGTTAGTTTTAGCGTACGGGTTAGGATAAGGGGACGGGTTAGGGTAAGGCTTCGGGTAAGGTTTAGTTTTAGGGGTAGGGTTAGGGTTAGTGTTAGGGGACGGGGATGGTTTAGGGTACATGTTAGGGTACTACAACGGTTTAGGGTGAGCGTACGTGTTAGGGTATGGGTTAGTGTTAGCGTACGGATTAGGATTAGGGGACGGGTTAGAGTAAGGCTTCGGCTAAGGGTTAGGGTTAGGGATAGGGTTAGGTTTAGGGTTAGGGGATGCTCACGGTTTAGGGTACACGTTAGATTACGACAATGGTTTAGGGTGAACGTACGTGTTAGGGTACGGGATAGTGTTAGCGTACGGGTTAGGATTATGGGACGGGTTAGGGGAAGGCTTCGGGTAAGGGTTAGGGTTAGTTATGGGTTAGGGTTAGAGTTAGGGGACTGGGACGGTTTAGGGTACAGGTTAGTGTACGACAACGGTTTAGGGTGAGAGTACGTGTTAGGGTATGGGTTAGTGTTAGCATACAGGTTAGGATTAGGGGACGGTTTATGGTAAGGCTTCGGGTACGTGTTAGGGTTAGGGTTAGGGTTAGGGTTAGGGGACGGGGACGGTTTAGGGTACAGATTAACGTACATCAACGATTTAGTGTGAGCGTTCGTGTTAGGGCACGGGTTAGTGTTAGCGTACGGGTTAGGATTAGAGGACGGGTTAGGGTAAGGCTTCGGGTAAGGTTTAGGTTTAGGGTTAAGGGAAGGGGACGGTTTAGGGTACAGGTTAGGGTATGACAACGTTTAAGGGTGAGGGTACGTGTTAGGGTACGGGTTAGTGTTAGCATACGGGTTAGGATTAGTGGACGGGTTAGGGTAAGGCTTCGGGTATGGATTAGGTTTAGGGTTAGGGTTAGGGTTAGGGTTAGGTGACGGGGACGTTTTAGAGTACAGGTTAGGGTACGAAAACGGTTTAGTGTGAGCCTCCGTGTTAGGGTATGGGTTAGGGTTAGCGTACGGGTTAGGATTAGGGGACGGGTTAGGGGAAGGCTTCTGGTAAGTGTTAGGGTTAGGGTCAGGGTTAGGGTACGGGGACGGTTTAGGGTACAGGTTAGGGTTCGACAACGGTGAAGGGTAAGCGTACGTGTTAGGGCACGGTTTAGTGTTAGCGTACGGGTTAGGATTAGGGCACGGGTTAGGGTAAGGCTTCTGGTAAGGGTTAGAGTTTGGGTTAGTGTTAGGGTTAGGGGACGGGTACGGGGACGGTTTAGGGTACAGGTTAGCGTACAACAACGTTTTAGGGTGAGCATACGTTTTAGGGCACGGGTTAGTGATAGCGTACAGGTTAGGATTAGGGGACAGGTTAGGGTAGAGCTTCGGGTAAGGCTTAGGGTTAGGGTTACGGTTAGGGGACGGGGACGGGGACAGTTTAGGTTACAGGTTAGTGTAGGACAATGGTTTAGGGTGAGCGTACGTGTTACGGTACATGTTACGGTACATGTTAGTGTTAGCGTACGGGTTAGGATTAGGGGACGGTTTAGGGTAAGGCTTCGGGTAAGTGTTAGGTTAAGGGTTAGGGTTAGGGTTAGGGTTAGGGGACGGGGACGGTTTAGGTTACAGGTTAGTGTACGACAATGGTTTAGGGTGAGGGTATGTGTTAGGGTACGGGTTAGTGTTAGCGTACGGGTTAGGATAAGGGGACAGTTTAGTGTAAGGCTTCGGGTAAGGGTTAGGGTTAAGGTTAGGGTTAGGGTTGGGTTAGGGGACGGGGACGGTTTAGGGTACAGGTTAACGTACATCAACGGTTTAGGGTGAGCGTACGTGTTAGGGCACGGGTTAGTGTTAGCGTACGGGTTAGGATTAGAAGACGGGTTAGGATAAGGCTTCGGGTAAGTGTTAGGGTTAGGATTAGGGGACGGGGACGGTTTAGGGTACAGGTTAGGGTACGACAAAATTTTAGGGTGAGGGTACGTGTTAGGGTACTGGTAATTGTTAGCGTACGGGTTAGGATTAGTGGACGGGTTAGGGTAAGTCTTCGGGTAAGTATTAGGTTTAGGGTTCGGGTTAGGTGACGGGGACGTTTTAGGGTACAGGGTAGGGTACGACAACGGTTTAGGGTGAGCGTACGTTTTAGGGTATGGGTTAGGGTTAGCGTAAGGGTTAGGATTAGGGGACGGGTTAGGGGAAGGCTTCTGGTAAGTGTTAGGGTTAGGGTTAGGGTTAGGGGACGGGGACGGTTTAAGGTACAGGTTAGGGTACAACAACGGTTTAGGGTGAGCGTACGTTTTAGGGCACGGTTTAGTGTTAGCCTACGGGTTAGAATTAGGGCACGGGTTAGGGTAAGGCTTCAGGTAAGGTTTAGGGTTTGCGTTAGGGTTAGGTTTAGGGGAAGGGGACGGGGACGGTTTAGGGTACAGGTGAGCGTACAACAACGGTTTATGGTGAGCGTATGTGTTAGGGCACGGCTTAGTGTTAGAGTACGGGTTAGGATTAGTGGACGCGTTAGGGTAAGGCTTCAGGTAAGGATTAGTGTTAGGGTTACGGTTAGGGTTAGGTTTAGGGTTAGGGTTAGGGTTAGGGGATGGGGACGGGTTAGGGTACAGGTTAGGGTACGACAAGGTTTTAGGATGAGTGTACGTCTTAGGGTACGGGTTAGTGTTAGCGTACGTTTTAAGATTAGGGGACGTGTTAGGGTAAGGCTTCGGGTAAGGGTTAGGGTTTGGTATGGGTTAGGGTTAGGGTTAGGGGACGGAGACGGTTTAGGGTACAGGTTCGGGTACGAAAACGGTTTAGGGTGAGCGTACGTGTTAGGGTACTGGTTAGTGTTAGCGTACGGGTTAGGATTAGGGGACGAGTTAGGGTAAGGCTTCGGGTAAGGGTTAGGGTTAGGGTTAGTGTTAGGGTTAGGGGACGGGGATGGTTTAGGGTACAAGTTAGTGTACTACAACGGTTTAGGTTGAGCGTACGTGTTAGGGCACGGGTTAGTGTTAGCGTATGGGTTAGGAATAGGTGACGGGTTAGGGTAAGGCTTCAGGTAAGGTTTAGGCTTAGGGTTAGGGTTAGGGTTAGGGTACGGGGACGGTTTAGGGTACAGGTTAGGGTACGACAAAGGTTTAGGGTGAGGGTATGTGTTAGTGTACGGGTTAGTGTTAGCGTACGGGTTAGGATTAGGGGACGTGTTAGGGTAAGGCTTCGGGTAAGCTTTAGGGTTAGGGTTAGGTTTAGGATTAGGGGACGGGGACGGGGACGGTTTAGGGTACTGGTTAGGGTACGACAACTGTTTATGGTGAGCATACGTGTAAGGGTACGTGTTAGTGTTATCATACGGATTAGGATTAGCGGACGGGTTAGGGTAAGATTTCGGGTAAGGGTTAGGTGTAGGGTTAGGGGTAGGGTTAGGGGACGGGGACGGTTTAGGGTACAGGTTAGGGTACGACAAATGTTTAGGGTGAGCGTACATGTTAGCGTACAGGTTAGTGTTAGACTACGGGTTAGGATTAGGGGACGGTTTAGGGTAAAGCTTCGAGTAAGGGTTTGCGTTAGAGTTACGGTTAGGGTTAGGGTTAGGATTAGGAGATGGGGCCGGTTTAGAGTACAGGTTAGGGTACGACAACATTTTAGGGTGAGCGTACGTGTTAGGGCATGGGTTAGTGTTAGCGTACGGTTTAGGATTAGGGGATGGTTTAGGGTAAGGCTTCGGGTAATATTTAGGGTTAGAGTTAGGGTTAGGGTTAGGGTTAGGGTTAGGGGACGGGGACGGTTTAGGGTACAGGTTTCGGTACGACAACGTTTTAGGATGAACATACGTGTTAGGGCACGGTTTAGTGTTAGCGTACGGGTTAGGATTAGGGGACGGGTTAGTGTAAGGCTTTGGGTAGGGATTAGGTTTAGGGTTAGGGTTAGGGGACGGTTACGGTTTAGGGTACAGGTTAGTGTACGACAATTGTTTAGATTGAGCGTACGTGTTAGGGTACAGTTTAGTGTTAGCATACAGGTTAGGATTAGGGGACCGGTTAGGGTAAGGCTTCGGGTAAGAGTTAGTGTTAGGGTTAGGGGACGGGGACGGGGACGGGGACGGGGACGGTTCAGGGTACAGGTTAGGGTACGGCAACGGTTTAGGGTGAGTGTACCTGTTAGGGTACTGATTAGTGTTAGCTTACGGGTTAGGATTAGGGGACGGTTTAGGGTAAGGCTTCGGGTAAGTGTTAGGGTTAGGGGACGGGGACGTTTTAGGGTATAGGTTAGGGTACGACAATGGTTTAGGGTGAGGGTACATGTTAGGGTACGGTTTAGTGTTAGCGTACGGGTTAGGATTAGGGGATGGGTTAGGGTAAGACTTCGGGTAAGGGTTAGGGTTAGGGATAGGGTTAGGGGACGGGGACGGTTTAGGGTACAGGTTAGGGTACGACAACGTTTTAAGTTGAGCGTACGTGTTAGGGTACGGGTTAGTGTTAGCGTACGGATTAGGATTAGGGGACAGGTTAGGGTAAGGCTTCGGGTAAGGGTTAGGGTTAGGGTTAGGGTTAGGGGACGCGGACGGTTTAGGGTACAGGTTAGGGTACGACAAAATTTTAGGGTGAGCGTACATGTTAGCGTACAGGTTAGTGTTAGCGTATGTGTTAGGATTAGGGGACGGTTTAGGGTAAGGCTTCGGGTAAGGTTTAGGGTTAGGGTTAGTGTTAGGGGACGGGGACGGTTTAGGGTACAGGTTAGGGTACGACAACGGTTTAGGGTGAGCGTACGTGTTAGGGTACGGGTAAGAGTTAGCGTACGTGCTAGGATTAGGGGACGGGTTAGGGTAAGTCTTCGGGTAAGTGTTAGGTTTAGAGTTAGGGTTATGTTTAGGGGACGGGGACGGGGACGGTTTAGGATACAGGTTAGCATACAACAACGTTTTAGGGTGAGTGTACGTGTTAGAGTACGGGTTAGTGTTAGCGTACGTGTTAGGATTATTGGACGGGTTACAGTAAGGCTTCTGGTAAGGGTTAGGTTAAGGTTAGGTTTAGGGTTAGGGTTAGGGTTAGTGGACGGGGACGGTTTAGGGTACAGGTTAGGTTACGACAATTGTTTAGGGTGAACGTAAGTGTTAGGGAACGGGTTAGTGTCACCGTACTGGTTAGGATTATTGGACGGGTTAGGGTAAGGCTTCAGGTAAGGGTTAGGGTTAGGGTTAGGGTTAGGGTTAGGGGACGGTTTAAGGTACAGGTTAGGGTATGACAACGTTTTAGGGTGAGTGTACGTTTTAGGGTACGGGTTAGTGTTAGTGTACGGGTTAGGATTAGTGGCCGGCTTAGGGTAAGGCTTCTGGTAAGGGTTAGGTTTAGGTTTAGGGTTAGGGTTAGGGTTAGGATTCGGGGACGGTTTAGGGTACAGGTTAGGGTACGAGAACGGTTTAGGTTGAGCGTACGTGTTAGGGTACGGAATAGTGTTAGCGTAAGGGTTAGGATTAGGAGACGGGTTAGTGTAAGGCTTCGGGTAAGGGTTAGTGTTAGGGTTAGGGTTAGGAGATGGTCACGTTTTAGGGTACAGGTTAGGTTACGACAATGGTTTAGGGTGAACGTACGTGTTAGGGTACGGGTTAGTGTTAGTGTACGGGTTAGGGTTAGGGGACGAGTTAGGGTAAGGCTTCGGGTAAGTGTTAGGGTTAGGTAAGGGTTAGGGTTAGGTTTAGGTTTAGGGGACGGGTACGGTTTAGGGTACAGGTTAGGGTACGACAACGGTTTAGGGTGAGCGTAGGTGTTAGGGTATGGTTTAGTTTTAGAGTACGGGTTAGTATTAGATGACGGGTTAGGGTAAGGCTTCGTGTAAGGGTTAGGGCTAGGGTTAGGGTTAGGGTTAGGGGACGGGGATGGTTTAGGGTATAGTTTAGGGTACGACAGTGGTTTAGGTTGAGCGTAAGTGTTAGGGTACGGGTTAGTGTTAGCGTACGGGTTGGGATTAAGGGACGGGTTACGGTAAGGCTTCGGGTAAGGGTTAGGGTTAGGGTTAGTGTTAGGGTTAAGGGACGGGTACGGTTTAGGGTACAGGTTTGGGTACGACAACGGTTTAGGTTGAGCGTACGTGTTAGGGTAAGATTTAGTGTTAGCGTACGGGTTAGGATTAGGGAACGGGTTAGGGTAAGGCTTCGGGTAAGAGTTAGGGTTAGGGTTAGGGTTAGGGTTAAGGGACAGGAATGGGGACGGTTTAGGGTACAGGTTAGGTTACGACAAAGATATAGGGTGAACGCACGTGTTAGGGTACGGGTTAGTGTTAGCCTACGGGATAGGATTAGGGCACGGGTTAGGGTAAGGCTTCGGGTAAGGTTTAGGGTTAGGTATGGGTTAGGGTTAGGGGACGGGGACGGTTTAGGGTACAGGTTAGTGTACGACAATGGTTTAGGGTGAGCGTACGTGTTAGGGTATGGGTTAGTGTTAGCATACGGTTTAGGATTAGGGGACGGTTTAGGGTAAGGCTTCGGGTAAGTGTTAGGGTTAGGGTTAGGGTTAGAGGATGGGGACGGGGACGGTTTAGGGTACAGCATAGGGTTACGACAACGGTTTAGTGTGAGCGTACGTGTTAGGGTATGCGTAAGGGTTAGCGTACGGGTTAGGATTAGGGGACGGGTTAGGGTAAGGCTTCGGGTAAGTGTTAGTGTTAGGGTTAGGGTTAGGGTTAGGGGACGGGGATGGTTTAGGGTACAGTTTAGCATACGACAACGATTTAGTGTCAGCGTACGTGTTAGGGCTCGGGTTAGTGTTGGCGTACCGGTTAGGATTCTTGGACGGGTTAGGGTAAGGCTTCGGGTAAGGGTTAGGGTTAGGGTTAGGGGACGGGGACGGTTTATGGTACAGGTTAGGGTATGACAACGTTTTAGGGTGAGTGTACGTTTTAGCGTACGGGTTAGTGTTAGCGTACGGGTTAGGATTAGTGGACGGGTTAGGGTAAGGCTTCGGGTAAGGGTTAGGTTTAGCGTTAGGGTTAGGGTTAGGGTTAGGGGACGGGGACGGTATAGGGTTCAGGTTAATGTACGACAAAGTTTTAGGGTGAGCGTACGTGTTAGTTTATGGGTTATTGTTAGCGTACGGGTTGGGATTAGGGGACGGCTTAGGGGAAGGCTTCAGGTAAGGGTTAGGGTTAGGGTTAGCGTTAGGGGACGGGGACGGTTTAGGGTACAGTTTAGGGTACGACAACGGTTAAGGGTGAGCGTACGTTTTAGAGCACGGTTTAGTGTTAGCGTACGTGTTAGGATTATGGGACGGGTTAGGGTAAGGCTTCGGGTAAGTGTTAGGGTTTGGGTTAGGGTTAGGGTTAGGGGACGGGGACGGGTACGGTTTAGGGTACAGGTTAGGGTACGACAAGTGTTTAGGGAGATCGTACATGTTAGGGTACAGGTTAGTGTTAGAGTACGGGATAGAATTAGTGGACGGGTTAGGGTAAGGCTTCTGGTAAGGCTTAGGGTTAGGTATGGGTTAGTGTTAGGGTTAGGAGACGGAGAGGGTTTAGGGTACAGGTTCGGGTACGACAACGGTTTAGGGTGAGCGTATGTGTTAGGGTACTGGTTAGTTTTAGCGTACGGGTTAGGATTAGGGGACGGGTTAGTGTAAGTCTTCGGGTAAGGGTTAGGGTTAGGGTTAGGTTTAGGGTTAAGGGACGGGGATGGTTTAGGGTGAGCGTACGTGTTAGTGTACGGGTAAGTTTCAGCGTACGGGTTAGGATTAGGGGACGGGTTAGGGTAAGGCTTCGGGTAAGTGTTAGTGTTAGGGTTAGGGGACAGGGATGTTTTAGGGTACAGGTTAGGGTACAACAACGGTTTAGGGTGAGCGTACGTGTTAGGGTATGGGTTAGATTTAGCGTACGGATTAGGATTAGGGGACGGGTTAGGGTATGGCTTCGGGTACGGGTACGGGTTAGGGTTAGGGTTAGGGTTAGGGGATGGGGACGGGGACGGTTTAGGGTACAGGTTAGGGTACGACAACGGTTTAGGGTGAGCATACGTATTAGGGTACGGGTTAGTTTTAGCGTACGGGTTAGGATAAGGGGACGGGTTAGGGTAAGGCTTCGGGTAAGGTTTAGTTTTAGGGGTAGGGTTAGGGTTAGTGTTAGGGGACGGGGATGGTTTAGGGTACATGTTAGGGTACTACAACGGTTTAGGGTGAGCGTACGTGTTAGGGTATGGGTTAGTGTTAGCGTACGGATTAGGATTAGGGGACGGGTTAGAGTAAGGCTTCGGCTAAGGGTTAGGGTTAGGGATAGGGTTAGGTTTAGGGTTAGGGGATGCTCACGGTTTAGGGTACACGTTAGATTACGACAATGGTTTAGGGTGAACGTACGTGTTAGGGTACGGGATAGTGTTAGCGTACGGGTTAGGATTATGGGACGGGTTAGGGGAAGGCTTCGGGTAAGGGTTAGGGTTAGTTATGGGTTAGGGTTAGAGTTAGGGGACTGGGACGGTTTAGGGTACAGGTTAGTGTACGACAACGGTTTAGGGTGAGAGTACGTGTTAGGGTATGGGTTAGTGTTAGCATACAGGTTAGGATTAGGGGACGGTTTATGGTAAGGCTTCGGGTACGTGTTAGGGTTAGGGTTAGGGTTAGGGTTAGGGGACGGGGACGGTTTAGGGTACAGATTAACGTACATCAACGATTTAGTGTGAGCGTTCGTGTTAGGGCACGGGTTAGTGTTAGCGTACGGGTTAGGATTAGAGGACGGGTTAGGGTAAGGCTTCGGGTAAGGTTTAGGTTTAGGGTTAAGGGAAGGGGACGGTTTAGGGTACAGGTTAGGGTATGACAACGTTTAAGGGTGAGGGTACGTGTTAGGGTACGGGTTAGTGTTAGCATACGGGTTAGGATTAGTGGACGGGTTAGGGTAAGGCTTCGGGTATGGATTAGGTTTAGGGTTAGGGTTAGGGTTAGGGTTAGGTGACGGGGACGTTTTAGAGTACAGGTTAGGGTACGAAAACGGTTTAGTGTGAGCCTCCGTGTTAGGGTATGGGTTAGGGTTAGCGTACGGGTTAGGATTAGGGGACGGGTTAGGGGAAGGCTTCTGGTAAGTGTTAGGGTTAGGGTCAGGGTTAGGGTACGGGGACGGTTTAGGGTACAGGTTAGGGTTCGACAACGGTGAAGGGTAAGCGTACGTGTTAGGGCACGGTTTAGTGTTAGCGTACGGGTTAGGATTAGGGCACGGGTTAGGGTAAGGCTTCTGGTAAGGGTTAGAGTTTGGGTTAGTGTTAGGGTTAGGGGACGGGTACGGGGACGGTTTAGGGTACAGGTTAGCGTACAACAACGTTTTAGGGTGAGCATACGTTTTAGGGCACGGGTTAGTGATAGCGTACAGGTTAGGATTAGGGGACAGGTTAGGGTAGAGCTTCGGGTAAGGCTTAGGGTTAGGGTTACGGTTAGGGGACGGGGACGGGGACAGTTTAGGTTACAGGTTAGTGTAGGACAATGGTTTAGGGTGAGCGTACGTGTTACGGTACATGTTACGGTACATGTTAGTGTTAGCGTACGGGTTAGGATTAGGGGACGGTTTAGGGTAAGGCTTCGGGTAAGTGTTAGGTTAAGGGTTAGGGTTAGGGTTAGGGTTAGGGGACGGGGACGGTTTAGGTTACAGGTTAGTGTACGACAATGGTTTAGGGTGAGGGTATGTGTTAGGGTACGGGTTAGTGTTAGCGTACGGGTTAGGATAAGGGGACAGTTTAGTGTAAGGCTTCGGGTAAGGGTTAGGGTTAAGGTTAGGGTTAGGGTTGGGTTAGGGGACGGGGACGGTTTAGGGTACAGGTTAACGTACATCAACGGTTTAGGGTGAGCGTACGTGTTAGGGCACGGGTTAGTGTTAGCGTACGGGTTAGGATTAGAAGACGGGTTAGGATAAGGCTTCGGGTAAGTGTTAGGGTTAGGATTAGGGGACGGGGACGGTTTAGGGTACAGGTTAGGGTACGACAAAATTTTAGGGTGAGGGTACGTGTTAGGGTACTGGTAATTGTTAGCGTACGGGTTAGGATTAGTGGACGGGTTAGGGTAAGTCTTCGGGTAAGTATTAGGTTTAGGGTTCGGGTTAGGTGACGGGGACGTTTTAGGGTACAGGTTAGGGTACGACAACGGTTTAGGGTGAGCGTACGTTTTAGGGTATGGGTTAGGGTTAGCGTAAGGGTTAGGATTAGGGGACGGGTTAGGGGAAGGCTTCTGGTAAGTGTTAGGGTTAGGGTTAGGGTTAGGGGACCGGGACGGTTTAAGGTACAGGTTAGGGTACAACAACGGTTTAGGGTGAGCGTACGTTTTAGGGCACGGTTTAGTGTTAGCCTACGGGTTAGAATTAGGGCACGGGTTAGGGTAAGGCTTCAGGTAAGGTTTAGGGTTTGCGTTAGGGTTAGGTTTAGGGGAAGGGGACGGGGACGGTTTAGGGTACAGGTGAGCGTACAACAACGGTTTATGGTGAGCGTATGTGTTAGGGCACGGCTTAGTGTTAGCGTACGGGTTAGGATTAGTGGACGCGTTAGGGTAAGGCTTCAGGTAAGGATTAGTGTTAGGGTTACGGTTAGGGTTAGGTTTAGGGTTAGGGTTAGGGTTAGGGGATGGGGACGGGTTAGGGTACAGGTTAGGGTACGACAAGGTTTTAGGATGAGTGTACGTCTTAGGGTACGGGTTAGTGTTAGCGTAAGTTTTAAGATTAGGGGACGTGTTAGGGTAAGGCTTCGGGTAAGGGTTAGGGTTTGGTATGGGTTAGGGTTAGGGTTAGGGGACGGAGACGGTTTAGGGTACAGGTTCGGGTACGAAAACGGTTTAGGGTGAGCGTACGTGTTAGGGTACTGGTTAGTGTTAGCGTACGGGTTAGGATTAGGGGACGAGTTAGGGTAAGGCTTCGGGTAAGGGTTAGGGTTAGGGTTAGTGTTAGGGTTAGGGGACGGGGATGGTTTAGGGTACAAGTTAGTGTACTACAACGGTTTAGGTTGAGCGTACGTGTTAGGGCACGGGTTAGTGTTAGCGTACGGGTTAGGAATAGGTGACGGGTTAGGGTAAGGCTTCAGGTAAGGTTTAGGCTTAGGGTTAGGGTTAGGGTTAGGGTACGGGGACGGTTTAGGGTACAGGTTAGGGTACGACAAAGGTTTAGGGTGAGGGTACGTGTTAGTGTACGGGTTAGTGTTAGCGTACGGGTTAGGATTAGGGGACGTGTTAGGGTAAGGCTTCGGGTAAGCTTTAGGGTTAGGGTTAGGTTTAGGGTTAGGGGACGGGGACGGGGACGGTTTAGGGTACTGGTTAGGGTACGACAACTGTTTATGGTGAGCATACGTGTAAGGGTACGTGTTAGTGTTATCATACGGATTAGGATTAGCGGACGGGTTAGGGTAAGATTTCGGGTAAGGGTTAGGTGTAGGGTTAGGGGTAGGGTTAGGGGACGGGGACGGTTTAGGGTACAGGTTAGGGTACGACAAATGTTTAGGGTGAGCGTACATGTTAGCGTACAGGTTAGTGTTAGACTACGGGTTAGGATTAGGGGACGGTTTAGGGTAAAGCTTCGAGTAAGGGTTTGCGTTAGAGTTACGGTTAGGGTTAGGGTTAGGATTAGGAGATGGGGCCGGTTTAGAGTACAGGTTAGGGTACGACAACATTTTAGGGTGAGCGTACGTGTTAGGGCATGGGTTAGTGTTAGCGTACGGTTTAGGATTAGGGGATGGTTTAGGGTAAGGCTTCGGGTAATATTTAGGGTTAGAGTTAGGGTTAGGGTTAGGGTTAGGGTTAGGGGACGGGGACGGTTTAGGGTACAGGTTTCGGTACGACAACGTTTTAGGATGAACATACGTGTTAGGGCACGGTTTAGTGTTAGCGTACGGGTTAGGATTAGGGGACGGGTTAGTGTAAGGCTTTGGGTAGGGATTAGGTTTAGGGTTAGGGTTAGGGGACGGTTACGGTTTAGGGTACAGGTTAGTGTACGACAATTGTTTAGATTGAGCGTACGTGTTAGGGTACAGTTTAGTGTTAGCATACGGGTTAGGATTAGGGGACCGGTTAGGGTAAGGCTTCGGGTAAGAGTTAGTGTTAGGGTTAGGGGACGGGGACGGGGACGGGGACGGTTCAGGGTACAGGTTAGGGTACGGCAACGGTTTAGGGTGAGTGTACCTGTTAGGGTACTGATTAGTGTTAGCTTACGGGTTAGGATTAGGGGACGGTTTAGGGTAAGGCTTCGGGTAAGTGTTAGGGTTAGGGGACGGGGACGTTTTAGGGTATAGGTTAGGGTACGACAATGGTTTAGGGTGAGGGTACATGTTAGGGTACGGTTTAGTGTTAGCGTACGGGTTAGGATTAGGGGATGGGTTAGGGTAAGACTTCGGGTAAGGGTTAGGGTTAGGGATAGGGTTAGGGGACGGGGACGGTTTAGGGTACAGGTTAGGGTACGACAACGTTTTAAGTTGAGCGTACGTGTTAGGGTACGGGTTAGTGTTAGCGTACGGATTAGGATTAGGGGACAGGTTAGGGTAAGGCTTCGGGTAAGAGTTAGGGTTAGGGTTAGGGTTAGGGGACGAGGACGGTTTAGGGTACAGGTTAGGGTACGACAAAATTTTAGGGTGAGCGTACATGTTAGCGTACAGGTTAGTGTTAGCGTATGTGTTAGGATTAGGGGACGGTTTATGGTAAGGCTTCGGGTACGTGTTAGGGTTAGGGTTAGGGTTAGGGTTAGGGGACGGGGACGGTTTAGGGTACAGGTTAAGGTACGACAACGGTTTAGTGTGAGCGTACGTGTTAGGGTACGGGTAAGTGTTAGCGTACGGGTTAGGATTAGGGGACGGGTTAGGGTAAGGCTTCGGGTAAGTGTTAGGTTTAGGGTTAGGGTTATGTTTAGGGGACGGGGACGGGGACGGTTTAGGGTACAGGTTAGGGTATGACAACGTTTTAGGGTGAGGGTACGTGTTAGGGTACGGGTTAGTGTTAGCGTACGGGTTAGGATTAGTGGACGGGTTAGGGTAAGGCTTCTGGTATGGGTTAGGTTAAGGTTAGGGTTAGGGTTAGGGTTAGGGTTAGGGGACGGGGACGGTTTAGGGTACAGGTTAGGGTACGAAAATGGTTTAGGGTGAACGTAAGTGTTAGGGTATGGGTTAGGGTTAGCGTACTGGTTAGGATTATGGGACGGGTTAGGGTAAGGCTTCTGGTAAGGGTTAGGGTTAGGGTTAGGGTTAGGGTAAGGGGACGGTTTAGGGTACAGGTTAGGGTATGACAACGTTTTAGGGTGAGTGTACGTTTTAGGGTACGGGTTAGTGTTAGTGTACGGGTTAGGATTAGTGGCCGGGTTAGGGTAAGGCTTCTGGTAAGGGTTAGGTTTAGGGTTAGGGTTAGGGTTAGGGTTAGGGTACGGGGACGGTTTAGGGTACAGGTTAGGGTACGAGAACGGTTTAGGGTGAGCGTACGTGTTAGGGTACGGAATAGTGTTAGCGTAAGGGTTAGGATTAGGGGACGGGTTAGTGTAAGGCTTCGGGTAAGGGTTAGTGTTAGGGTTAGGGTTAGGGGATGGTCACGGATTTTAGGGTACAGGTTAGGGTACGACAATGGTTTAGGGTGAACGTACGTGTTAGGGTACGGGTTAGTGTTAGTGTACGGGTTAGGGTTAGGGGACGGGTTAGGGTAAGGCTTCGGGTAAGTGTTAGGGTTAGGTAAGGGTTAGGGTTAGGTTTAGGTTTAGGGGACGGGTACGGTTTAGGGTACAGGTTAGGGTACGACAACGGTTTAGGGTGAGCGTAGGTGTTAGGGTATGGTTTAGTTTTAGAGTACGGGTTAGTATTAGATGACGGGTTAGGGTAAGGCTTCGTGTAAGGGTTAGGGCTAGGGTTAGGGTTAGGGTTAGGGGACGGGGATGGTTTAGGGTATAGTTTAGGGTACGACAGTGGTTTAGGTTGAGCGTAAGTGTTAGGGTACGGGTTAGTGTTAGCGTACGGGTTGGGATTAAGGGACGGGTTACGGTAAGGCTTCGGGTAAGGGTTAGGGTTAGGGTTAGTGTTAGGGTTAAGGGACGGGTACGGTTTAGGGTACAGGTTTGGGTACGACAACGGTTTAGGTTGAGCGTACGTGTTAGGGTAAGATTTAGTGTTAGCGTACGGGTTAGGATTAGGGGACGGGTTAGGGTAAGGCTTCGGGTAAGAGTTAGGGTTAGGGTTAGGGTTAGGGTTAAGGGACAGGAATGGGGACGGTTTAGGGTACAGGTTAGGTTACGACAAAGATATAGGGTGAACGCACGTGTTAGGGTACGGGTTAGTGTTAGCCTACGGGATAGGATTAGGGCACGGGTTAGGGTAAGGCTTCGGGTAAGGTTTAGGGTTAGGTATGGGTTAGGGTTAGGGGACGGGGACGGTTTAGGGTACAGGTTAGTGTACGACAATGGTTTAGGGTGAGCGTACGTGTTAGGGTATGGGTTAGTGTTAGCGTACGGTTTAGGATTAGGGGACGGTTTAGGGTAAGGCTTCGGGTAAAGTGTTAGGGTTAGGGTTAGGGTTAGGTTTAGGGTAAGGATGGGGACGGGGACGGTTTAGGGTACAGGTTAGGGTTACGACAACGGTTTAGTGTGAGCGTACGTGTTAGGGTATGCGTAAGGGTTAGCGTACGGGTTAGGATTAGGGGACGGGTTAGGGTAAGGCTTCGGGTAAGTGTTAGGTGTTAGGGTTAGGGTTAGGGTTAGGGGACGGGGATGGTTTAGGGTACAGTTTAGCGTACGACAACGATTTAGTGTCAGCGTACGTGTTAGGGCTCGGGTTAGTGTTGGCGTACCGGTTAGGATTCTTGGACGGGTTAGGGTAAGGCTTCGGGTAAGGGTTAGGGTTAGGGAGGTTAGGGTTAGGGGACGGGGACGGTTTATGGTACAGGTTAGGGTATGACAACGTTTTAGGGTGAGTGTACGTTTTAGCGTACGGGTTAGTGTTAGCGTACGGGTTAGGATTAGTGGACGGGTTAGGGTAAGGCTTCGGGTAAGGGTTAGGTTTAGCATTAGGGTTAGGGTTAGGGTTAGGGGACGGGGACGGTATAGGGTTCAGGTTAGTGTACGACAAAGTTTTAGGGTGAGCGTACGTGTTAGTTTATGGGTTATTGTTAGCGTACGGGTTGGGATTAGGGGACGGCTTAGGGGAAGGCTTCAGGTAAGCTTAGGGTTAGGGTTAGGGTTAGCGTTAGGGACGGGGACGGGGACGGTTTAGGGTACAGTTTAGGGTACGACAACGGTTAAGGGTGAGCGTACGTTTTAGAGCACGGTTTAGTGTTAGCGTACGTGTTAGGATTATGGGACGGGTTAGGGTAAGGCTTCGGGTAAGTGTTAGGGGTTGGGTTAGGGTTAGGGTTAGGGGACGGGGACGGGTACGGTTTAGGGTACAGGTTAGGGTACGACAAGTGTTTAGGGAGATCGTACATGTTAGGGTACAGGTTAGTGTTAGAGTACGGGATAGAATTAGTGGACGGGTTAGGGTAAGGCTTCTGGTAAGGGTTGCGTTAGGGTTACGGTATGGGTTAGTGTTAGGGTTAGGAGACGGAGAGGGTTTAGGGTACAGGTTCGGGTACGACAACGGTTTAGGGTGAGCGTATGTGTTAGGGTACGGGTTAGTTTTAGCGTACGGGTTAGGATTAGGGGACGGGTTAGTGTAAGGCTTCGGGTAAATTTAGGGTGTTAGGGTTAGGGTTAGGGTTAGGGTTAAGGGACGGGGATGGTTTAGGGTACGTCGGTACAGGGTGAGCGTACGTGTTAGGGTACGGGTACGTGTTAGCGTACGGGTTAGGATTAGGGGACGGGTTAGGGTAAGGCTTCGGGTAGGGATTAGGGTTAGGGTTAGGGTTAGGGGACGGGGATGGTTTAGGGTACAGGTTAGGGTACGACAATGGTTTAGGGTGAGCGTACGTGTTAGGGTACGGGTTAGTGTTAGCGTACGGGTTAGGATTAGGGGACGGGTTAGGGTATGGCTTCGGGTACGGGTACGGGTTAGGGTTAGGGTTAGGGTACGGGGATGGGGACGGGGACGGTTTAGGGTACAGGTTAGGGTACGGCAACGGTTTAGGGTGAGTGTACGTGTTAGGGTACGGGTTAGTGTTAGCGTACGGGTTAGGATAAGGGGACGGGTTAGGGTAAGGCTTCGGGTAAGGTTTAGTTTTAGGGGTAGGGTTAGGGTTAGGGTTAGGGGACGGGGACGTTTTAGGGTATATGTTAGGGTACGACAATGGTTTAGGGTGAGGGTACATGTTAGGGTACGGGTTAGTGTTAGCGTACGGGTTAGGATTAGGGGATGGGTTAGGGTAAGACTTCGGGTAAGGGTTAGGGTTAGGGATAGGGTTAGGTTTAGGGTTAGGGGATGCTCACGGTTTAGGGTACAGGTTAGGGTACGACAACGTTTTAAGGTGAGCGTACGTGTTAGGGTACGGGTTAGTGTTAGCGTACGGGTTAGGATTAGGGGACGGGTTAGGGTAAGGCTTCGGGTAAGGGTTAGGGTTAGTTAGGGTTAGGGTTAGGGTTAGGGGACGGGGACGGTTTAGGGTACAGGTTAGGGTACGACAACGGTTTAGGGTGAGCGTACGTGTTAGGGTACGGGTTAGTGTTAGCGTATGTGTTAGGATTAGGGGACGGTTTATGGTAAGGCTTCGGGTACGTGTTAGGGTTAGGGTTAGGGTTAGGGTTAGGGGACGGGGACGGTTTAGGGTACAGATTAACGTACATCAACGATTTAGTGTGAGCGTTCGTGTTAGGGCACGGGTTAGTGTTAGCGTACGGGTTAGGATTAGAGGACGGGTTAGGGTAAGGCTTCGGGTAAGGTTTAGGTTTAGGGTTAAGGGAAGGGGACGGTTTAGGGTACAGGTTAGGGTATGACAACGTTTAAGGGTGAGGGTACGTGTTAGGGTACGGGTTAGTGTTAGCATACGGGTTAGGATTAGTGGACGGGTTAGGGTAAGGCTTCGGGTATGGATTAGGTTTAGGGTTAGGGTTAGGGTTAGGGTTAGGTGACGGGGACGTTTTAGAGTACAGGTTAGGGTACGAAAACGGTTTAGTGTGAGCCTCCGTGTTAGGGTATGGGTTAGGGTTAGCGTACGGGTTAGGATTAGGGGACGGGTTAGGGGAAGGCTTCTGGTAAGTGTTAGGGTTAGGGTCAGGGTTAGGGTACGGGGACGGTTTAGGGTACAGGTTAGGGTTCGACAACGGTGAAGGGTAAGCGTACGTGTTAGGGCACGGTTTAGTGTTAGCGTACGGGTTAGGATTAGGGCACGGGTTAGGGTAAGGCTTCTGGTAAGGGTTAGAGTTTGGGTTAGTGTTAGGGTTAGGGGACGGGTACGGGGACGGTTTAGGGTACAGGTTAGCGTACAACAACGTTTTAGGGTGAGCATACGTTTTAGGGCACGGGTTAGTGATAGCGTACAGGTTAGGATTAGGGGACAGGTTAGGGTAGAGCTTCGGGTAAGGCTTAGGGTTAGGGTTACGGTTAGGGGACGGGGACGGGGACAGTTTAGGTTACAGGTTAGTGTAGGACAATGGTTTAGGGTGAGCGTACGTGTTACGGTACATGTTACGGTACATGTTAGTGTTAGCGTACGGGTTAGGATTAGGGGACGGTTTAGGGTAAGGCTTCGGGTAAGTGTTAGGTTAAGGGTTAGGGTTAGGGTTAGGGTTAGGGGACGGGGACGGTTTAGGTTACAGGTTAGTGTACGACAATGGTTTAGGGTGAGGGTATGTGTTAGGGTACGGGTTAGTGTTAGCGTACGGGTTAGGATAAGGGGACAGTTTAGTGTAAGGCTTCGGGTAAGGGTTAGGGTTAAGGTTAGGGTTAGGGTTGGGTTAGGGGACGGGGACGGTTTAGGGTACAGGTTAACGTACATCAACGGTTTAGGGTGAGCGTACGTGTTAGGGCACGGGTTAGTGTTAGCGTATGGGTTAGGATTAGAAGACGGGTTAGGATAAGGCTTCGGGTAAGTGTTAGGGTTAGGATTAGGGGACGGGGACGGTTTAGGGTACAGGTTAGGGTACGACAAAATTTTAGGGTGAGGGTACGTGTTAGGGTACTGGTAATTGTTAGCGTACGGGTTAGGATTAGTGGACGGGTTAGGGTAAGTCTTCGGGTAAGTATTAGGTTTAGGGTTCGGGTTAGGTGACGGGGACGTTTTAGGGTACAGGTTAGGGTACGACAACGGTTTAGGGTGAGCGTACGTTTTAGGGTATGGGTTAGGGTTAGCGTAAGGGTTAGGATTAGGGGACGGGTTAGGGGAAGGCTTCTGGTAAGTGTTAGGGTTAGGGTTAGGGTTAGGGGACCGGGACGGTTTAAGGTACAGGTTAGGGTACAACAACGGTTTAGGGTGAGCGTACGTTTTAGGGCACGGTTTAGTGTTAGCCTACGGGTTAGAATTAGGGCACGGGTTAGGGTAAGGCTTCAGGTAAGGTTTAGGGTTTGCGTTAGGGTTAGGTTTAGGGGAAGGGGACGGGGACGGTTTAGGGTACAGGTGAGCGTACAACAACGGTTTATGGTGAGCGTATGTGTTAGGGCACGGCTTAGTGTTAGCGTACGGGTTAGGATTAGTGGACGCGTTAGGGTAAGGCTTCAGGTAAGGATTAGTGTTAGGGTTACGGTTAGGGTTAGGTTTAGGGTTAGGGTTAGGGTTAGGGGATGGGGACGGGTTAGGGTACAGGTTAGGGTACGACAAGGTTTTAGGATGAGTGTACGTCTTAGGGTACGGGTTAGTGTTAGCGTAAGTTTTAAGATTAGGGGACGTGTTAGGGTAAGGCTTCGGGTAAGGGTTAGGGTTTGGTATGGGTTAGGGTTAGGGTTAGGGGACGGAGACGGTTTAGGGTACAGGTTCGGGTACGAAAACGGTTTAGGGTGAGCGTACGTGTTAGGGTACTGGTTAGTGTTAGCGTACGGGTTAGGATTAGGGGACGAGTTAGGGTAAGGCTTCGGGTAAGGGTTAGGGTTAGGGTTAGTGTTAGGGTTAGGGGACGGGGATGGTTTAGGGTACAAGTTAGTGTACTACAACGGTTTAGGTTGAGCGTACGTGTTAGGGCACGGGTTAGTGTTAGCGTACGGGTTAGGAATAGGTGACGGGTTAGGGTAAGGCTTCAGGTAAGGTTTAGGCTTAGGGTTAGGGTTAGGGTTAGGGTACGGGGACGGTTTAGGGTACAGGTTAGGGTACGACAAAGGTTTAGGGTGAGGGTACGTGTTAGTGTACGGGTTAGTGTTAGCGTACGGGTTAGGATTAGGGGACGTGTTAGGGTAAGGCTTCGGGTAAGCTTTAGGGTTAGGGTTAGGTTTAGGGTTAGGGGACGGGGACGGGGACGGTTTAGGGTACTGGTTAGGGTACGACAACTGTTTATGGTGAGCATACGTGTAAGGGTACGTGTTAGTGTTATCATACGGATTAGGATTAGCGGACGGGTTAGGGTAAGATTTCGGGTAAGGGTTAGGTGTAGGGTTAGGGGTAGGGTTAGGGGACGGGGACGGTTTAGGGTACAGGTTAGGGTACGACAAATGTTTAGGGTGAGCGTACATGTTAGCGTACAGGTTAGTGTTAGACTACGGGTTAGGATTAGGGGACGGTTTAGGGTAAAGCTTCGAGTAAGGGTTTGCGTTAGAGTTACGGTTAGGGTTAGGGTTAGGATTAGGAGATGGGGCCGGTTTAGAGTACAGGTTAGGGTACGACAACATTTTAGGGTGAGCGTACGTGTTAGGGCATGGGTTAGTGTTAGCGTACGGTTTAGGATTAGGGGATGGTTTAGGGTAAGGCTTCGGGTAATATTTAGGGTTAGAGTTAGGGTTAGGGTTAGGGTTAGGGTTAGGGGACGGGGACGGTTTAGGGTACAGGTTTCGGTACGACAACGTTTTAGGATGAACATACGTGTTAGGGCACGGTTTAGTGTTAGCGTACGGGTTAGGATTAGGGGACGGGTTAGTGTAAGGCTTTGGGTAGGGATTAGGTTTAGGGTTAGGGTTAGGGGACGGTTACGGTTTAGGGTACAGGTTAGTGTACGACAATTGTTTAGATTGAGCGTACGTGTTAGGGTACAGTTTAGTGTTAGCATACGGGTTAGGATTAGGGGACCGGTTAGGGTAAGGCTTCGGGTAAGAGTTAGTGTTAGGGTTAGGGGCGGGGACGGGGACGGGGACGGGGACGGTTCAGGGTACAGGTTAGGGTACGGCAACGGTTTAGGGTGAGTGTACCTGTTAGGGTACTGATTAGTGTTAGCTTACGGGTTAGGATTAGGGGACGGTTTAGGGTAAGGCTTCGGGTAAGTGTTAGGGTTAGGGGACGGGGACGTTTTAGGGTATAGGTTAGGGTACGACAATGGTTTAGGGTGAGGGTACATGTTAGGGTACGGTTTAGTGTTAGCGTACGGGTTAGGATTAGGGGATGGGTTAGGGTAAGACTTCGGGTAAGGGTTAGGGTTAGGGATAGGGTTAGGGGACGGGGACGGTTTAGGGTACAGGTTAGGGTACGACAACGTTTTAAGTTGAGCGTACGTGTTAGGGTACGGGTTAGTGTTAGCGTACGGATTAGGATTAGGGGACAGGTTAGGGTAAGGCTTCGGGTAAGGGTTAGGGTTAGGGTTAGGGTTAGGGGACGCGGACGGTTTAGGGTACAGGTTAGGGTACGACAAAATTTTAGGGTGAGCGTACATGTTAGCGTACAGGTTAGTGTTAGCGTATGTGTTAGGATTAGGGGACGGTTTAGGGTAAGGCTTCGGGTAAGGTTTAGGGTTAGGGTTAGTGTTAGGGGACGGGGACGGTTTAGGGTACAGGTTAGGGTACGACAACGGTTTAGGGTGAGCGTACGTGTTAGGGTACGGGTAAGAGTTAGCGTACGTGCTAGGATTAGGGGACGGGTTAGGGTAAGTCTTCGGGTAAGTGTTAGGTTTAGAGTTAGGGTTATGTTTAGGGGACGGGGACGGGGACGGTTTAGGATACAGGTTAGCATACAACAACGGTTTAGGGTGAGCGTACGTGTTAGGGCATGGTGTAGTGTTAGCGTACGGGTTAGGATTAGTGGACGGGTTAGTGTAAGGCTTCAGGTAAGGGTTAGGGTTAGGGTTAGGGGACGGGGAAGGTTTAGGGTACAGGTTAGGGTGTGACAACGTTTTAGGGTGAGTGTACGTGTTAGAGTACGGGTTAGTGTTAGCGTACGGGTTAGGATTAGTGGACGGGTTACAGTAAGGCTTCTGGTAAGGGTTAGGTTTAGGGTTAGGTTTAGGGTTAGGGTTAGGGTTAGTGGACGGGGACGGTTTAGGGTACAGGTTAGGGTACGACAATTGTTTAGGGTGAACGTAAGTGTTAGGGAACGGGTTAGTGTCACCGTACTGGTTAGGATTATTGGACGGGTTAGGGTAAGGCTTCAGGTAAGGGTTAGGGTTAGGGTTAGGGTTAGGGTTAGGGGACGGTTTAAGGTACAGGTTAGGGTATGACAACGTTTTAGGGTGAGTGTACGTTTTAGGGTACGGGTTAGTGTTAGTGTACGGGTTAGGATTAGTGGCCGGGTTAGGGTAAGGCTTCTGGTAAGGGTTAGGTTTAGGTTTAGGGTTAGGGTTAGGGTTAGGATTCGGGGACGGTTTAGGGTACAGGTTAGGGTACGAGAACGGTTTAGGTTGAGCGTACGTGTTAGGGTACGGAATAGTGTTAGCGTAAGGGTTAGGATTAGGAGACGGGTTAGTGTAAGGCTTCGGGTAAGGGTTAGTGTTAGGGTTAGGGTTAGGAGATGGTCACGTTTTAGGGTACAGGTTAGGTTACGACAATGGTTTAGGGTGAACGTACGTGTTAGGGTACGGGTTAGTGTTAGTGTACGGGTTAGGGTTAGGGGACGAGTTAGGGTAAGGCTTCGGGTAAGTGTTAGGGTTAGGTAAGGGTTAGGGTTAGGTTTAGGTTTAGGGGACGGGTACGGTTTAGGGTACAGGTTAGGGTACGACAACGGTTTAGGGTGAGCGTAGGTGTTAGGGTATGGTTTAGTTTTAGAGTACGGGTTAGTATTAGATGACGGCTTAGGGTAAGGCTTCGTGTAAGGGTTAGGGCTAGGGTTAGGGTTAGGGTTAGGGGACGGGGATGGTTTAGGGTATAGTTTAGGGTACGACAGTGGTTTAGGTTGAGCGTAAGTGTTAGGGTACGGGTTAGTGTTAGCGTACGGGTTGGGATTAAGGGACGGGTTACGGTAAGGCTTCGGGTAAGGGTTAGGGTTAGGGTTAGTGTTAGGGTTAAGGGACGGGTACGGTTTAGGGTACAGGTTTGGGTACGACAACGGTTTAGGTTGAGCGTACGTGTTAGGGTAAGATTTAGTGTTAGCGTACGGGTTAGGATTAGGGAACGGGTTAGGGTAAGGCTTCGGGTAAGAGTTAGGGTTAGGGTTAGGGTTAGGGTTAAGGGACAGGAATGGGGACGGTTTAGGGTACAGGTTAGGTTACGACAAAGATATAGGGTGAACGCACGTGTTAGGGTACGGGTTAGTGTTAGCCTACGGGATAGGATTAGGGCACGGGTTAGGGTAAGGCTTCGGGTAAGGTTTAGGGTTAGGTATGGGTTAGGGTTAGGGGACGGGGACGGTTTAGGGTACAGGTTAGTGTACGACAATGGTTTAGGGTGAGCGTACGTGTTAGGGTATGGGTTAGTGTTAGCATACGGTTTAGGATTAGGGGACGGTTTAGGGTAAGGCTTCGGGTAAGTGTTAGGGTTAGGGTTAGGGTTAGAGGATGGGGACGGGGACGGTTTAGGGTACAGCATAGGGTTACGACAACGGTTTAGTGTGAGCGTACGTGTTAGGGTATGCGTAAGGGTTAGCGTACGGGTTAGGATTAGGGGACGGGTTAGGGTAAGGCTTCGGGTAAGGGTTAGTGTTAGGGTTAGGGTTAGGGTTAGGGGACGGGGATGGTTTAGGGTACAGTTTAGCATACGACAACGATTTAGTGTCAGCGTACGTGTTAGGGCTCGGGTTAGTGTTGGCGTACCGGTTAGGATTCTTGGACGGGTTAGGGTAAGGCTTCGGGTAAGGGTTAGGGTTAGGGTTAGGGGACGGGGACGGTTTATGGTACAGGTTAGGGTATGACAACGTTTTAGGGTGAGTGTACGTTTTAGCGTACGGGTTAGTGTTAGCGTACGGGTTAGGATTAGTGGACGGGTTAGGGTAAGGCTTCGGGTAAGGGTTAGGTTTAGCGTTAGGGTTAGGGTTAGGGTTAGGGGACGGGGACAGTATAGGGTTCAGGTTAATGTACGACAAAGTTTTAGGGTGAGCGTACGTGTTAGTTTATGGGTTATTGTTAGCGTACGGGTTGGGATTAGGGGACGGCTTAGGGGAAGGCTTCAGGTAAGGGTTAGGGTTAGGGTTAGCGTTAGGGGACGGGGACGGTTTAGGGTACAGTTTAGGGTACGACAACGGTTAAGGGTGAGCGTACGTTTTAGAGCACGGTTTAGTGTTAGCGTACGTGTTAGGATTATGGGACGGGTTAGGGTAAGGCTTCGGGTAAGTGTTAGGGTTTGGGTTAGGGTTAGGGTTAGGGGACGGGGACGGGTACGGTTTAGGGTACAGGTTAGGGTACGACAAGTGTTTAGGGAGATCGTACATGTTAGGGTACAGGTTAGTGTTAGAGTACGGGATAGAATTAGTGGACGGGTTAGGGTAAGGCTTCTGGTAAGGCT
Organism: Delphinapterus leucas; assembly: GCF_059928025.1. Classification (NCBI taxonomy): domain Eukaryota; kingdom Metazoa; phylum Chordata; class Mammalia; order Artiodactyla; family Monodontidae; genus Delphinapterus; species Delphinapterus leucas. Next base: position 5,382,320 of record NW_028322257.1, read on the forward strand.
TAGGGTTAGGTATGGGTTAGTGTTAGGGTTAGGAGACGGAGAGGGTTTAGGGTACAGGTTCGGGTACGACAACGGTTTAGGGTGAGCGTATGTGTTAGGGTACTGGTTAGTTTTAGCGTACGGGTTAGGATTAGGGGACGGGTTAGTGTAAGTCTTCGGGTAAGGGTTAGGGTTAGGGTTAGGGTTAGGGGACGGGGATGGTTTAGGGTGAGCGTACGTGTTAGTGTACGGGTAAGTTTCAGCGTACGGGTTAGGATTAGGGGACGGGTTAGGGTAAGGCTTCGGGTAAGTGTTAGTGTTAGGGTTAGGGGACAGGGATGTTTTAGGGTACAGGTTAGGGTACAACAACGGTTTAGGGTGAGCGTACGTGTTAGGGTATGGGTTAGATTTAGCGTACGGATTAGGATTAGGGGACGGGTTAGGGTATGGCTTCGGGTACGGGTTAGGGTTAGGGTTAGGGTTAGGGTTAGGGGATGGGGACGGGGACGGTTTAGGGTACAGGTTAGGGTACGACAACGGTTTAGGTTGAGCATACGTATTAGGGTACGGGTTAGTTTTAGCGTACGGGTTAGGATAAGGGGACGGGTTAGGGTAAGGCTTCGGGTAAGGTTTAGTTTTAGGGGTAGGGTTAGGGTTAGTGTTAGGGGACGGGGATGGTTTAGGGTACATGTTAGGGTACTACAACGGTTTAGGGTGAGCGTACGTGTTAGGGTATGGGTTAGTGTTAGCGTACGGATTAGGATTAGGGGACGGGTTAGAGTAAGGCTTCGGCTAAGGGTTAGGGTTAGGGATAGGGTTAGGTTTAGGGTTAGGGGATGCTCACGGTTTAGGGTACACGTTAGATTACGACAATGGTTTAGGGTGAACGTACGTGTTAGGGTACGGGATAGTGTTAGCGTACGGGTTAGGATTATGGGACGGGTTAGGGGAAGACTTCGGGTAAGGGTTAGGGTTAGTTATGGGTTAGGGTTAGAGTTAGGGGACTGGGACGGTTTAGGGTACAGGTTAGTGTACGACAACGGTTTAGGGTGAGAGTACGTGTTAGGGTATGGGTTAGTGTTAGCATACAGGTTAGGATTAGGGGACGGTTTATGGTAAGGCTTCGGGTACGTGTTAGGGTTAGGGTTAGGGTTAGGGTTAGGGGACGGGGACGGTTTAGGGTACAGATTAACGTACATCAACGATTTAGTGTGAGCGTTCGTGTTAGGGCACGGGTTAGTGTTAGCGTACGGGTTAGGATTAGAGGACGGGTTAGGGTAAGGCTTCGGGTAAGGTTTAGGTTTAGGGTTAAGGGAAGGGGACGGTTTAGGGTACAGGTTAGGGTATGACAACGTTTAAGGGTGAGGGTACGTGTTAGGGTACGGGTTAGTGTTAGCATACGGGTTAGGATTAGTGGACGGGTTAGGGTAAGGCTTCTGGTAAGGGTTAGGTTTAGGTTTAGGGTTAGGGTTAGGGTTAGGATTCGGGGACGGTTTAGGGTACAGGTTAGGGTACGAGAACGGTTTAGGTTGAGCGTACGTGTTAGGGTACGGAATAGTGTTAGCGTAAGGGTTAGGATTAGGAGACGGGTTAGTGTAAGGCTTCGGGTAAGGGTTAGTGATGGGTTAGGGTTAGGAGATGGTCACGTTTTAGGGTACAGGTTAGGTTACGACAATGGTTTAGGGTGAACGTACGTGTTAGGGTACGGGTTAGTGTTAGTGTACGGGTTAGGGTTAGGGGACGAGTTAGGGTAAGGCTTCGGGTAAGTGTTAGGGTTAGGTAAGGGTTAGGGTTAGGTTTAGGTTTAGGGGACGGGTACGGTTTAGGGTACAGGTTAGGGTACGACAACGGTTTAGGGTGAGCGTAGGTATTAGGGTATGGTTTAGTTGTAGAGTACGGGTTAGTATTAGATGACGGGTTAGGGTAAGGCTTCGTGTAAGGGTTAGGGCTAGGGTTAGGGTTAGGGTTAGGGGACGGGGATGGTTTAGGGTATAGTTTAGGGTACGACAGTGGTTTAGGTTGAGCGTAAGTGTTAGGGTACGGGTTAGTGTTAGCGTACGGGTTGTGATTAAGGGACGGGTTATGGTAAGGCTTCGGGTAAGGGTTAGGTTTAGGGTTAGTGTTAGGGTTAAGGGACGGGTACGGTTTAGGGTACAGGTTTGGGTACGACAACGGTTTAGGTTGAGCGTACGTGTTAGGGTAAGATTTAGTGTTAGCGTACGGGTTAGGATTAGGGAACGGGTTAGGGTAAGGCTTCGGGTAAGAGTTAGGGTTAGGGTTAGGGTTAGGGTTAAGGGACAGGAATGGGGACGGTTTAGGGTACAGGTTAGGTTACGACAAAGATATAGAGTGAACGCACGTGTTAGGGTACGGGTTAGTGTTAGCCTACGGGATAGGATTAGGGCACGGGTTAGGGTAAGGCTTCGGGTAAGGTTTAGGGTTAGGTATGGGTTAGGGTTAGGGGACGGGGACGGTTTAGGGTACAGGTTAGTGTACGACAATGGTTTAGGGTGAGCGTACGTGTTAGGGTATGGGTTAGTGTTAGCATACGGTTTAGGATTAGGGGACGGTTTAGGGTAAGGCTTCGGGTAAGTGTTAGGGTTAGGGTTAGGGTTAGAGGATGGGGACGGGGACGGTTTAGGGTACAGCATAGGGTTACGACAACGGTTTAGTGTGAGCGTACGTGTTAGGGTATGCGTAAGGGTTAGCGTACGGGTTAGGATTAGGGGACGGGTTAGGGTAAGGCTTCGGGTAAGGGTTAGTGTTAGGGTTAGGGTTAGGGTTAGGGGACGGGGATGGTTTAGGGTACAGTTTAGCATACGACAACGATTTAGTGTCAGCGTACGTGTTAGGGCTCGGGTTAGTGTTGGCGTACCGGTTAGGATTCTTGGACGGGTTAGGGTAAGGCTTCGGGTAAGGGTTAGGGTTAGGGTTAGGGGACGGGGACGGTTTATGGTACAGGTTAGGGTATGACAACGTTTTAGGGTGAGTGTACGTTTTAGCGTACGGGTTAGTGTTAGCGTACGGGTTAGGATTAGTGGACGGGTTAGGGTAAGGCTTCGGGTAAGGGTTAGGTTTAGCGTTAGGGTTAGGGTTAGGGTTAGGGGACGGGGACAGTATAGGGTTCAGGTTAATGTACGACAAAGTTTTAGGGTGAGCGTACGTGTTAGTTTATGGGTTATTGTTAGCGTACGGGTTGGGATTAGGGGACGGCTTAGGGGAAGGCTTCAGGTAAGGGTTAGGGTTAGGGTTAGCGTTAGGGGACGGGGACGGTTTAGGGTACAGTTTAGGGTACGACAACGGTTAAGGGTGAGCGTACGTTTTAGAGCACGGTTTAGTGTTAGCGTACGTGTTAGGATTATGGGACGGGTTAGGGTAAGGCTTCGGGTAAGTGTTAGGGTTTGGGTTAGGGTTAGGGTTAGGGGACGGGGACGGGTACGGTTTAGGGTACAGGTTAGGGTACGACAAGTGTTTAGGGAGATCGTACATGTTAGGGTACAGGTTAGTGTTAGAGTACGGGATAGAATTAGTGGACGGGTTAGGGTAAGGCTTCTGGTAAGGCTTAGGGTTAGGTATGGGTTAGTGTTAGGGTTAGGAGACGGAGAGGGTTTAGGGTACAGGTTCGGGTACGACAACGGTTTAGGGTGAGCGTATGTGTTAGGGTACTGGTTAGTTTTAGCGTACGGGTTAGGATTAGGGGACGGGTTAGTGTAAGTCTTCGGGTAAGGGTTAGGGTTAGGGTTAGGTTTAGGGTTAGGGGACGGGGATGGTTTAGGGTGAGCGTACGTGTTAGTGTACGGGTAAGTTTCAGCGTACGGGTTAGGATTAGGGGACGGGTTAGGGTAAGGCTTCGGGTAAGTGTTAGTGTTAGGGTTAGGGGACAGGGATGTTTTAGGGTACAGGTTAGGGTACAACAACGGTTTAGGGTGAGCGTACGTGTTAGGGTATGGGTTAGATTTAGCGTACGGATTAGGATTAGGGGACGGGTTAGGGTATGGCTTCGGGTACGGGTTAGGGTTAGGGTTAGGGTTAGGGTTAGGGGATGGGGACGGGGACGGTTTAGGGTACAGGTTAGGGTACGACAACGGTTTAGGTTGAGCATACGTATTAGGGTACGGGTTAGTTTTAGCGTACGGGTTAGGATAAGGGGACGGGTTAGGGTAAGGCTTCGGGTAAGGTTTAGTTTTAGGGGTAGGGTTAGGGTTAGTGTTAGGGGACGGGGATGGTTTAGGGTACATGTTAGGGTACTACAACGGTTTAGGGTGAGCGTACGTGTTAGGGTATGGGTTAGTGTTAGCGTACGGATTAGGATTAGGGGACGGGTTAGAGTAAGGCTTCGGCTAAGGGTTAGGGTTAGGGATAGGGTTAGGTTTAGGGTTAGGGGATGCTCACGGTTTAGGGTACACGTTAGATTACGACAATGGTTTAGGGTGAACGTACGTGTTAGGGTACGGGATAGTGTTAGCGTACGGGTTAGGATTATGGGACGGGTTAGGGGAAGGCTTCGGGTAAGGGTTAGGGTTAGTTATGGGTTAGGGTTAGAGTTAGGGGACTGGGACGGTTTAGGGTACAGGTTAGTGTACGACAACGGTTTAGGGTGAGAGTACGTGTTAGGGTATGGGTTAGTGTTAGCATACAGGTTAGGATTAGGGGACGGTTTATGGTAAGGCTTCGGGTACGTGTTAGGGTTAGGGTTAGGGTTAGGGTTAGGGGACGGGGACGGTTTAGGGTACAGATTAACGTACATCAACGATTTAGTGTGAGCGTTCGTGTTAGGGCACGGGTTAGTGTTAGCGTACGGGTTAGGATTAGAGGACGGGTTAGGGTAAGGCTTCGGGTAAGGTTTAGGTTTAGGGTTAAGGGAAGGGGACGGTTTAGGGTACAGGTTAGGGTATGACAACGTTTAAGGGTGAGGGTACGTGTTAGGGTACGGGTTAGTGTTAGCATACGGGTTAGGATTAGTGGACGGGTTAGGGTAAGGCTTCAGGTATGGATTAGGTTTAGGATTAGGGTTAGGGTTAGGGTTAGGTGACGGGGACGTTTTAGAGTACAGGTTAGGGTACGAAAACGGTTTAGTGTGAGCCTCCGTGTTAGGGTATGGGTTAGGGTTAGCGTACGGGTTAGGATTAGGGGACGGGTTAGGGGAAGGCTTCTGGTAAGTGTTAGGGTTAGGATCAGGGTTAGGGTACGGGGACGGTTTAGGGTACAGGTTAGGGTTCGACAACGGTGAAGGGTAAGCGTACGTGTTAGGGCACGGTTTAGTGTTAGCGTACGGGTTAGGATTAGGGCACGGGTTAGGGTAAGGCTTCTGGTAAGGGTTAGAGTTTGGGTTAGTGTTAGGGTTAGGGGACGGGTACGGGGACGGTTTAGGGTACAGCATAGGGTTACGACAACGGTTTAGTGTGAGCGTACGTGTTAGGGTATGCGTAAGGGTTAGCGTACGGGTTAGGATTAGGGGACGGGTTAGGGTAAGGCTTCGGGTAAGTGTTAGTGTTAGGGTTAGGGTTAGGGTTAGGGGACGGGGATGGTTTAGGGTACAGTTTAGCATACGACAACGATTTAGTGTCAGCGTACGTGTTAGGGCTCGGGTTAGTGTTGGCGTACCGGTTAGGATTCTTGGACGGGTTAGGGTAAGGCTTCGGGTAAGGGTTAGGGTTAGGGTTAGGGGACGGGGACGGTTTATGGTACAGGTTAGGGTATGACAACGTTTTAGGGTGAGTGTACGTTTTAGCGTACGGGTTAGTGTTAGCGTACGGGTTAGGATTAGTGGACGGGTTAGGGTAAGGCTTCGGGTAAGGGTTAGGTTTAGCATTAGGGTTAGGGTTAGGGTTAGGGGACGGGGACGGTATAGGGTTCAGGTTAATGTACGACAAAGTTTTAGGGTGAGCGTACGTGTTAGTTTATGGGTTATTGTTAGCGTACGGGTTGGGATTAGGGGACGGCTTAGGGGAAGGCTTCAGGTAAGGGTTAGGGTTAGGGTTAGCGTTAGGGGACGGGGACGGTTTAGGGTACAGTTTAGGGTACGACAACGGTTAAGGGTGAGCGTACGTTTTAGAGCACGGTTTAGTGTTAGCGTACGTGTTAGGATTATGGGACGGGTTAGGGTAAGGCTTCGGGTAAGTGTTAGGGTTTGGGTTAGGGTTAGGGTTAGGGGACGGGGACGGGTACGGTTTAGGGTACAGGTTAGGGTACGACAAGTGTTTAGGGAGATCGTACATGTTAGGGTACAGGTTAGTGTTAGAGTACGGGATAGAATTAGTGGACGGGTTAGGGTAAGGCTTCTGGTAAGGCTTAGGGTTAGGTATGGGTTAGTGTTAGGGTTAGGAGACGGAGAGGGTTTAGGGTACAGGTTCGGGTACGACAACGGTTTAGGGTGAGCGTATGTGTTAGGGTACTGGTTAGTTTTAGCGTACGGGTTAGGATTAGGGGACGGGTTAGTGTAAGTCTTCGGGTAAGGGTTAGGGTTAGGGTTAGGTTTAGGGTTAAGGGACGGGGATGGTTTAGGGTGAGCGTACGTGTTAGTGTACGGGTACGTTTCAGCGTACGGGTTAGGATTAGGGGACGGGTTAGGGTAAGGCTTCGGGTAAGTGTTAGTGTTAGGGTTAGGGGACAGGGATGTTTTAGGGTACAGGTTAGGGTACAACAACGGTTTAGGGTGAGCGTACGTGTTAGGGTATGGGTTAGATTTAGCGTACGGATTAGGATTAGGGGACGGGTTAGGGTATGGCTTCGGGTACGGGTACGGGTTAGGGTTAGGGTTAGGGTTAGGGGATGGGGACGGGGACGGTTTAGGGTACAGGTTAGGGTACGACAACGGTTTAGGGTGAGCATACGTATTAGGGTACGGGTTAGTTTTAGCGTACGGGTTAGGATAAGGGGACGGGTTAGGGTAAGGCTTCGGGTAAGGTTTAGTTTTAGGGGTAGGGTTAGGGTTAGTGTTAGGGGACGGGGATGGTTTAGGGTACATGTTAGGGTACTACAACGGTTTAGGGTGAGCGTACGTGTTAGGGTATGGGTTAGTGTTAGCGTACGGATTAGGATTGGGGACGGGTTAGAGTAAGGCTTCGGCTAAGGGTTAGGGTTAGGGATAGGGTTAGGTTTAGGGTTAGGGGATGCTCACGGTTTAGGGTACACGTTAGATTACGACAATGGTTTAGGGTGAACGTACGTGTTAGGGTACGGGATAGTGTTAGCGTACGGGTTAGGATTATGGGACGGGTTAGGGGAAGGCTTCGGGTAAGGGTTAGGGTTAGTTATGGGTTAGGGTTAGAGTTAGGGGACTGGGACGGTTTAGGGTACAGGTTAGTGTACGACAACGGTTTAGGGTGAGAGTACGTGTTAGGGTATGGGTTAGTGTTAGCATACAGGTTAGGATTAGGGGACGGTTTATGGTAAGGCTTCGGGTACGTGTTAGGGTTAGGGTTAGGGTTAGGGTTAGGGGACGGGGACGGTTTAGGGTACAGATTAACGTACATCAACGATTTAGTGTGAGCGTTCGTGTTAGGGCACGGGTTAGTGTTAGCGTACGGGTTAGGATTAGAGGACGGGTTAGGGTAAGGCTTCGGGTAAGATTTAGGTTTAGGGTTAAGGGAAGGGGACGGTTTAGGGTACAGGTTAGGGTATGACAACGTTTAAGGGTGAGGGTACGTGTTAGGGTATGGGTTAGTGTTAGCATACGGGTTAGGATTAGTGGACGGGTTAGGGTAAGGCTTCGGGTATGGATTAGGTTTAGGGTTAGGGTTAGGGTTAGGGTTAGGTGACGGGGACGTTTTAGAGTACAGGTTAGGGTACGAAAACGGTTTAGTGTGAGCCTCCGTGTTAGGGTATGGGTTAGGGTTAGCGTACGGGTTAGGATTAGGGGACGGGTTAGGGGAAGGCTTCTGGTAAGTGTTAGGGTTAGGGTCAGGGTTAGGGTACGGGGACGGTTTAGGGTACAGGTTAGGGTTCGACAACGGTGAAGGGTAAGCGTACGTGTTAGGGCACGGTTTAGTGTTAGCGTACGGGTTAGGATTAGGGCACGGGTTAGGGTAAGGCTTCTGGTAAGGGTTAGAGTTTGGGTTAGTGTTAGGGTTAGGGGACGGGTACGGGGACGGTTTAGGGTACAGGTTAGCGTACAACAACGTTTTAGGGTGAGCATACGTTTTAGGGCACGGGTTAGTGATAGCGTACAGGTTAGGATTAGGGGACAGGTTAGGGTAGAGCTTCGGGTAAGGCTTAGGGTTAGGGTTACGGTTAGGGGACGGGGACGGGGACAGTTTAGGTTACAGGTTAGTGTAGGACAATGGTTTAGGGTGAGCGTACGTGTTACGGTACATGTTACGGTACATGTTAGTGTTAGCGTACGGGTTAGGATTAGGGGACGGTTTAGGGTAAGGCTTCGGGTAAGTGTTAGGTTAAGGGTTAGGGTTAGGGTTAGGGTTAGGGGACGGGGACGGTTTAGGTTACAGGTTAGTGTACGACAATGGTTTAGGGTGAGGGTATGTGTTAGGGTACGGGTTAGTGTTAGCGTACGGGTTAGGATAAGGGGACAGTTTAGTGTAAGGCTTCGGGTAAGGGTTAGGGTTAAGGTTAGGGTTAGGGTTGGGTTAGGGGACGGGGACGGTTTAGGGTACAGGTTAACGTACATCAACGGTTTAGGGTGAGCGTACGTGTTAGGGCACGGGTTAGTGTTAGCGTACGGGTTAGGATTAGAAGACGGGTTAGGATAAGGCTTCGGGTAAGTGTTAGGGTTAGGATTAGGGGACGGGGACGGTTTAGGGTACAGGTTAGGGTACGACAAAATTTTAGGGTGAGGGTACGTGTTAGGGTACTGGTAATTGTTAGCGTACGGGTTAGGATTAGTGGACGGGTTAGGGTAAGTCTTCGGGTAAGTATTAGGTTTAGGGTTCGGGTTAGGTGACGGGGACGTTTTAGGGTACAGGTTAGGGTACGACAACGGTTTAGGGTGAGCGTACGTTTTAGGGTATGGGTTAGGGTTAGCGTAAGGGTTAGGATTAGGGGACGGGTTAGGGGAAGGCTTCTGGTAAGTGTTAGGGTTAGGGTTAGGGTTAGGGGACCGGGACGGTTTAAGGTACAGGTTAGGGTACAACAACGGTTTAGGGTGAGCGTACGTTTTAGGGCACGGTTTAGTGTTAGCCTACGGGTTAGAATTAGGGCACGGGTTAGGGTAAGGCTTCAGGTAAGGTTTAGGGTTTGCGTTAGGGTTAGGTTTAGGGGAAGGGGACGGGGACGGTTTAGGGTACAGGTGAGCGTACAACAACGGTTTATGGTGAGCGTATGTGTTAGGGCACGGCTTAGTGTTAGCGTACGGGTTAGGATTAGTGGACGCGTTAGGGTAAGGCTTCAGGTAAGGATTAGTGTTAGGGTTACGGTTAGGGTTAGGTTTAGGGTTAGGGTTAGGGTTAGGGGATGGGGACGGGTTAGGGTACAGGTTAGGGTACGACAAGGTTTTAGGATGAGGGTACGTCTTAGGGTACGGGTTAGTGTTAGCGTAAGTTTTAAGATTAGGGGACGTGTTAGGGTAAGGCTTCGGGTAAGGGTTAGGGTTTGGTATGGGTTAGGGTTAGGGTTAGGGGACGGAGACGGTTTAGGGTACAGGTTCGGGTACGAAAACGGTTTAGGGTGAGCGTACGTGTTAGGGTACTGGTTAGTGTTAGCGTACGGGTTAGGATTAGGGGACGAGTTAGGGTAAGGCTTCGGGTAAGGGTTAGGGTTAGGGTTAGTGTTAGGGTTAGGGGACGGGGATGGTTTAGGGTACAAGTTAGTGTACTACAACGGTTTAGGTTGAGCGTACGTGTTAGGGCACGGGTTAGTGTTAGCGTACGGGTTAGGAATAGGTGAAGGGTTAGGGTAAGGCTTCAGGTAAGGTTTAGGCTTAGGGTTAGGGTTAGGGTTAGGGTACGGGGACGGTTTAGGGTACAGGTTAGGGTACGACAAAGGTTTAGGGTGAGGGTACGTGTTAGTGTACGGGTTAGTGTTAGCGTACGGGTTAGGATTAGGGGACGTGTTAGGGTAAGGCTTCGGGTAAGCTTTAGGGTTAGGGTTAGGTTTAGGGTTAGGGGACGGGGACGGGGACGGTTTAGGGTACTGGTTAGGGTACGACAACTGTTTATGGTGAGCATACGTGTAAGGGTACGTGTTAGTGTTATCATACGGATTAGGATTAGCGGACGGGTTAGGGTAAGATTTCGGGTAAGGGTTAGGTGTAGGGTTAGGGGTAGGGTTAGGGGACGGGGACGGTTTAGGGTACAGGTTAGGGTACGACAAATGTTTAGGGTGAGCGTACATGTTAGCGTACAGGTTAGTGTTAGACTACGGGTTAGGATTAGGGGACGGTTTAGGGTAAAGCTTCGAGTAAGGGTTTGCGTTAGAGTTACGGTTAGGGTTAGGGTTAGGATTAGGAGATGGGGCCGGTTTAGAGTACAGGTTAGGGTACGACAACATTTTAGGGTGAGCGTACGTGTTAGGGCATGGGTTAGTGTTAGCGTACGGTTTAGGATTAGGGGATGGTTTAGGGTAAGGCTTCGGGTAATATTTAGGGTTAGAGTTAGGGTTAGGGTTAGGGTTAGGGTTAGGGGACGGGGACGGTTTAGGGTACAGGTTTCGGTACGACAACGTTTTAGGATGAACATACGTGTTAGGGCACGGTTTAGTGTTAGCGTACGGGTTAGGATTAGGGGACGGGTTAGTGTAAGGCTCTGGGTAGGGATTAGGTTTAGGGTTAGGGTTAGGGGACGGTTACGGTTTAGGGTACAGGTTAGTGTACGACAATTGTTTAGATTGAGCGTACGTGTTAGGGTACAGTTTAGTGTTAGCATACGGGTTAGGATTAGGGGACCGGTTAGGGTAAGGCTTCGGGTAAGAGTTAGTGTTAGGGTTAGGGGACGGGGACGGGGACGGGGACGGGGACGGTTCAGGGTACAGGTTAGGGTACGGCAACGGTTTAGGGTGAGTGTACCTGTTAGGGTACTGATTAGTGTTAGCTTACGGGTTAGGATTAGGGGACGGTTTAGGGTAAGGCTTCGGGTAAGTGTTAGGGTTAGGGGACGGGGACGTTTTAGGGTATAGGTTAGGGTACGACAATGGTTTAGGGTGAGGGTACATGTTAGGGTACGGTTTAGTGTTAGCGTACGGGTTAGGATTAGGGGATGGGTTAGGGTAAGACTTCGGGTAAGGGTTAGGGTTAGGGATAGGGTTAGGGGACGGGGACGGTTTAGGGTACAGGTTAGGGTACGACAACGTTTTAAGTTGAGCGTACGTGTTAGGGTACGGGTTAGTGTTAGCGTACGGATTAGGATTAGGGGACAGGTTAGGGTAAGGCTTCGGGTAAGGGTTAGGGTTAGGGTTAGGGTTAGGGGACGCGGACGGTTTAGGGTACAGGTTAGGGTACGACAAAATTTTAGGGTGAGCGTACATGTTAGCGTACAGGTTAGTGTTAGCGTATGTGTTAGGATTAGGGGACGGTTTAGGGTAAGGCTTCGGGTAAGGTTTAGGGTTAGGGTTAGTGTTAGGGGACGGGGACGGTTTAGGGTACAGGTTAGGGTACGACAACGGTTTAGGGTGAGCGTACGTGTTAGGGTACGGGTAAGAGTTAGCGTACGTGCTAGGATTAGGGGACGGGTTAGGGTAAGTCTTCGGGTAAGTGTTAGGTTTAGAGTTAGGGTTATGTTTAGGGGACGGGGACGGGGACGGTTTAGGATACAGGTTAGCATACAACAACGGTTTAGGGTGAGCGTACGTGTTAGGGCATGGTGTAGTGTTAGCGTACGGGTTAGGATTAGTGGATGGGTTAGTGTAAGGCTTCAGGTAAGGGTTAGGGTTAGGGTTAGGGGACGGGGAAGGTTTAGGGTACAGGTTAGGGTGTGACAACGTTTTAGGGTGAGTGTACGTGTTAGAGTACGGGTTAGTGTTAGCGTACGGGTTAGGATTAGTGGACGGGTTACAGTAAGGCTTCTGGTAAGGGTTAGGTTTAGGGTTAGGTTTAGGGTTAGGGTTAGGGTTAGTGGACGGGGAAGGTTTAGGGTACAGGTTAGGTTACGACAATTGTTTAGGGTGAACGTAAGTGTTAGGGAACGGGTTAGTGTCACCGTACTGGTTAGGATTATTGGACGGGTTAGGGTAAGGCTTCAGGTAAGGGTTAGGGTTAGGGTTAGGGTTAGGGTTAGGGGACGGTTTAAGGTACAGGTTAGGGTATGACAACGTTTTAGGGTGAGTGTACGTTTTAGGGTACGGGTTAGTGTTAGTGTACGGGTTAGGATTAGTGGCCGGGTTAGGGTAAGGCTTCTGGTAAGGGTTAGGTTTAGGTTTAGGGTTAGGGTTAGGGTTAGGATTCGGGGACGGTTTAGGGTACAGGTTAGGGTACGAGAACGGTTTAGGTTGAGCGTACGTGTTAGGGTACGGAATAGTGTTAGCGTAAGGGTTAGGATTAGGAGACGGGTTAGTGTAAGGTTTCGGGTAAGGGTTAGTGTTAGGGTTAGGGTTAGGAGATGGTCACGTTTTAGGGTACAGGTTAGGTTACGACAATGGTTTAGGGTGAACGTACGTGTTAGGGTACGGGTTAGTGTTAGTGTACGGGTTAGGGTTAGGGGACGAGTTAGGGTAAGGCTTCGGGTAAGTGTTAGGGTTAGGTAAGGGTTAGGGTTAGGTTTAGGTTTAGGGGACGGGTACGGTTTAGGGTACAGGTTAGGGTACGACAACGGTTTAGGGTGAGCGTAGGTGTTAGGGTATGGTTTAGTTTTAGAGTACGGGTTAGTATTAGATGACGGCTTAGGGTAAGGCTTCGTGTAAGGGTTAGGGCTAGGGTTAGGGTTAGGGTTAGGGGACGGGGATGGTTTAGGGTATAGTTTAGGGTACGACAGTGGTTTAGGTTGAGCGTAAGTGTTAGGGTACGGGTTAGTGTTAGCGTACGGGTTGGGATTAAGGGACGGGTTACGGTAAGGCTTCGGGTAAGGGTTAGGGTTAGGGTTAGTGTTAGGGTTAAGGGACGGGTACGGTTTAGGGTACAGGTTTGGGTACGACAACGGTTTAGGTTGAGCGTACGTGTTAGGGTAAGATTTAGTGTTAGCGTACGGGTTAGGATTAGGGAACGGGTTAGGGTAAGGCTTCGGGTAAGAGTTAGGGTTAGGGTTAGGGTTAGGGTTAAGGGACAGGAATGGGGACGGTTTAGGGTACAGGTTAGGTTACGACAAAGATATAGGGTGAACGCACGTGTTAGGGTACGGGTTAGTGTTAGCCTACGGGATAGGATTAGGGCACGGGTTAGGGTAAGGCTTCGGGTAAGGTTTAGGGTTAGGTATGGGTTAGGGTTAGGGGACGGGGACGGTTTAGGGTACAGGTTAGTGTACGACAATGGTTTAGGGTGAGCGTACGTGTTAGGGTATGGGTTAGTGTTAGCATACGGTTTAGGATTAGGGGACGGTTTAGGGTAAGGCTTCGGGTAAGTGTTAGGGTTAGGGTTAGGGTTAGAGGATGGGGACGGGGACGGTTTAGGGTACAGCATAGGGTTACGACAACGGTTTAGTGTGAGCGTACGTGTTAGGGTATGCGTAAGGGTTAGCGTACGGGTTAGGATTAGGGGACGGGTTAGGGTAAGGCTTCGGGTAAGGGTTAGTGTTAGGGTTAGGGTTAGGGTTAGGGGACGGGGATGGTTTAGGGTACAGTTTAGCATACGACAACGATTTAGTGTCAGCGTACGTGTTAGGGCTCGGGTTAGTGTTGGCGTACCGGTTAGGATTCTTGGACGGGTTAGGGTAAGGCTTCGGGTAAGGGTTAGGGTTAGGGTTAGGGGACGGGGACGGTTTATGGTACAGGTTAGGGTATGACAACGTTTTAGGGTGAGTGTACGTTTTAGCGTACGGGTTAGTGTTAGCGTACGGGTTAGGATTAGTGGACGGGTTAGGGTAAGGCTTCGGGTAAGGGTTAGGTTTAGCGTTAGGGTTAGGGTTAGGGTTAGGGGACGGGGACAGTATAGGGTTCAGGTTAATGTACGACAAAGTTTTAGGGTGAGCGTACGTGTTAGTTTATGGGTTATTGTTAGCGTACGGGTTGGGATTAGGGGACGGCTTAGGGGAAGGCTTCAGGTAAGGGTTAGGGTTAGGGTTAGCGTTAGGGGACGGGGACGGTTTAGGGTACAGTTTAGGGTACGACAACGGTTAAGGGTGAGCGTACGTTTTAGAGCACGGTTTAGTGTTAGCGTACGTGTTAGGATTATGGGACGGGTTAGGGTAAGGCTTCGGGTAAGTGTTAGGGTTTGGGTTAGGGTTAGGGTTAGGGGACGGGGACGGGTACGGTTTAGGGTACAGGTTAGGGTACGACAAGTGTTTAGGGAGATCGTACATGTTAGGGTACAGGTTAGTGTTAGAGTACGGGATAGAATTAGTGGACGGGTTAGGGTAAGGCTTCTGGTAAGGCTTAGGGTTAGGTATGGGTTAGTGTTAGGGTTAGGAGACGGAGAGGGTTTAGGGTACAGGTTCGGGTACGACAACGGTTTAGGGTGAGCGTATGTGTTAGGGTACTGGTTAGTTTTAGCGTACGGGTTAGGATTAGGGGACGGGTTAGTGTAAGTCTTCGGGTAAGGGTTAGGGTTAGGGTTAGGGTTAGGGGACGGGGATGGTTTAGGGTGAGCGTACGTGTTAGTGTACGGGTAAGTTTCAGCGTACGGGTTAGGATTAGGGGACGGGTTAGGGTAAGGCTTCGGGTAAGTGTTAGTGTTAGGGTTAGGGGACAGGGATGTTTTAGGGTACAGGTTAGGGTACAACAACGGTTTAGGGTGAGCGTACGTGTTAGGGTATGGGTTAGATTTAGCGTACGGATTAGGATTAGGGGACGGGTTAGGGTATGGCTTCGGGTACGGGTTAGGGTTAGGGTTAGGGTTAGGGTTAGGGGATGGGGACGGGGACGGTTTAGGGTACAGGTTAGGGTACGACAACGGTTTAGGTTGAGCATACGTATTAGGGTACGGGTTAGTTTTAGCGTACGGGTTAGGATAAGGGGACGGGTTAGGGTAAGGCTTCGGGTAAGGTTTAGTTTTAGGGGTAGGGTTAGGGTTAGTGTTAGGGGACGGGGATGGTTTAGGGTACATGTTAGGGTACTACAACGGTTTAGGGTGAGCGTACGTGTTAGGGTATGGGTTAGTGTTAGCGTACGGATTAGGATTAGGGGACGGGTTAGAGTAAGGCTTCGGCTAAGGGTTAGGGTTAGGGATAGGGTTAGGTTTAGGGTTAGGGGATGCTCACGGTTTAGGGTACACGTTAGATTACGACAATGGTTTAGGGTGAACGTACGTGTTAGGGTACGGGATAGTGTTAGCGTACGGGTTAGGATTATGGGACGGGTTAGGGGAAGACTTCGGGTAAGGGTTAGGGTTAGTTATGGGTTAGGGTTAGAGTTAGGGGACTGGGACGGTTTAGGGTACAGGTTAGTGTACGACAACGGTTTAGGGTGAGAGTACGTGTTAGGGTATGGGTTAGTGTTAGCATACAGGTTAGGATTAGGGGACGGTTTATGGTAAGGCTTCGGGTACGTGTTAGGGTTAGGGTTAGGGTTAGGGTTAGGGGACGGGGACGGTTTAGGGTACAGATTAACGTACATCAACGATTTAGTGTGAGCGTTCGTGTTAGGGCACGGGTTAGTGTTAGCGTACGGGTTAGGATTAGAGGACGGGTTAGGGTAAGGCTTCGGGTAAGGTTTAGGTTTAGGGTTAAGGGAAGGGGACGGTTTAGGGTACAGGTTAGGGTATGACAACGTTTAAGGGTGAGGGTACGTGTTAGGGTACGGGTTAGTGTTAGCATACGGGTTAGGATTAGTGGACGGGTTAGGGTAAGGCTTCTGGTAAGGGTTAGGTTTAGGTTTAGGGTTAGGGTTAGGGTTAGGATTCGGGGACGGTTTAGGGTACAGGTTAGGGTACGAGAACGGTTTAGGTTGAGCGTACGTGTTAGGGTACGGAATAGTGTTAGCGTAAGGGTTAGGATTAGGAGACGGGTTAGTGTAAGGCTTCGGGTAAGGGTTAGTGATGGGTTAGGGTTAGGAGATGGTCACGTTTTAGGGTACAGGTTAGGTTACGACAATGGTTTAGGGTGAACGTACGTGTTAGGGTACGGGTTAGTGTTAGTGTACGGGTTAGGGTTAGGGGACGAGTTAGGGTAAGGCTTCGGGTAAGTGTTAGGGTTAGGTAAGGGTTAGGGTTAGGTTTAGGTTTAGGGGACGGGTACGGTTTAGGGTACAGGTTAGGGTACGACAACGGTTTAGGGTGAGCGTAGGTATTAGGGTATGGTTTAGTTGTAGAGTACGGGTTAGTATTAGATGACGGGTTAGGGTAAGGCTTCGTGTAAGGGTTAGGGCTAGGGTTAGGGTTAGGGTTAGGGGACGGGGATGGTTTAGGGTATAGTTTAGGGTACGACAGTGGTTTAGGTTGAGCGTAAGTGTTAGGGTACGGGTTAGTGTTAGCGTACGGGTTGTGATTAAGGGACGGGTTATGGTAAGGCTTCGGGTAAGGGTTAGGTTTAGGGTTAGTGTTAGGGTTAAGGGACGGGTACGGTTTAGGGTACAGGTTTGGGTACGACAACGGTTTAGGTTGAGCGTACGTGTTAGGGTAAGATTTAGTGTTAGCGTACGGGTTAGGATTAGGGAACGGGTTAGGGTAAGGCTTCGGGTAAGAGTTAGGGTTAGGGTTAGGGTTAGGGTTAAGGGACAGGAATGGGGACGGTTTAGGGTACAGGTTAGGTTACGACAAAGATATAGAGTGAACGCACGTGTTAGGGTACGGGTTAGTGTTAGCCTACGGGATAGGATTAGGGCACGGGTTAGGGTAAGGCTTCGGGTAAGGTTTAGGGTTAGGTATGGGTTAGGGTTAGGGGACGGGGACGGTTTAGGGTACAGGTTAGTGTACGACAATGGTTTAGGGTGAGCGTACGTGTTAGGGTATGGGTTAGTGTTAGCATACGGTTTAGGATTAGGGGACGGTTTAGGGTAAGGCTTCGGGTAAGTGTTAGGGTTAGGGTTAGGGTTAGAGGATGGGGACGGGGACGGTTTAGGGTACAGCATAGGGTTACGACAACGGTTTAGTGTGAGCGTACGTGTTAGGGTATGCGTAAGGGTTAGCGTACGGGTTAGGATTAGGGGACGGGTTAGGGTAAGGCTTCGGGTAAGGGTTAGTGTTAGGGTTAGGGTTAGGGTTAGGGGACGGGGATGGTTTAGGGTACAGTTTAGCATACGACAACGATTTAGTGTCAGCGTACGTGTTAGGGCTCGGGTTAGTGTTGGCGTACCGGTTAGGATTCTTGGACGGGTTAGGGTAAGGCTTCGGGTAAGGGTTAGGGTTAGGGTTAGGGGACGGGGACGGTTTATGGTACAGGTTAGGGTATGACAACGTTTTAGGGTGAGTGTACGTTTTAGCGTACGGGTTAGTGTTAGCGTACGGGTTAGGATTAGTGGACGGGTTAGGGTAAGGCTTCGGGTAAGGGTTAGGTTTAGCGTTAGGGTTAGGGTTAGGGTTAGGGGACGGGGACAGTATAGGGTTCAGGTTAATGTACGACAAAGTTTTAGGGTGAGCGTACGTGTTAGTTTATGGGTTATTGTTAGCGTACGGGTTGGGATTAGGGGACGGCTTAGGGGAAGGCTTCAGGTAAGGGTTAGGGTTAGGGTTAGCGTTAGGGGACGGGGACGGTTTAGGGTACAGTTTAGGGTACGACAACGGTTAAGGGTGAGCGTACGTTTTAGAGCACGGTTTAGTGTTAGCGTACGTGTTAGGATTATGGGACGGGTTAGGGTAAGGCTTCGGGTAAGTGTTAGGGTTTGGGTTAGGGTTAGGGTTAGGGGACGGGGACGGGTACGGTTTAGGGTACAGGTTAGGGTACGACAAGTGTTTAGGGAGATCGTACATGTTAGGGTACAGGTTAGTGTTAGAGTACGGGATAGAATTAGTGGACGGGTTAGGGTAAGGCTTCTGGTAAGGCTTAGGGTTAGGTATGGGTTAGTGTTAGGGTTAGGAGACGGAGAGGGTTTAGGGTACAGGTTCGGGTACGACAACGGTTTAGGGTGAGCGTATGTGTTAGGGTACTGGTTAGTTTTAGCGTACGGGTTAGGATTAGGGGACGGGTTAGTGTAAGTCTTCGGGTAAGGGTTAGGGTTAGGGTTAGGTTTAGGGTTAGGGGACGGGGATGGTTTAGGGTGAGCGTACGTGTTAGTGTACGGGTAAGTTTCAGCGTACGGGTTAGGATTAGGGGACGGGTTAGGGTAAGGCTTCGGGTAAGTGTTAGTGTTAGGGTTAGGGGACAGGGATGTTTTAGGGTACAGGTTAGGGTACAACAACGGTTTAGGGTGAGCGTACGTGTTAGGGTATGGGTTAGATTTAGCGTACGGATTAGGATTAGGGGACGGGTTAGGGTATGGCTTCGGGTACGGGTTAGGGTTAGGGTTAGGGTTAGGGTTAGGGGATGGGGACGGGGACGGTTTAGGGTACAGGTTAGGGTACGACAACGGTTTAGGTTGAGCATACGTATTAGGGTACGGGTTAGTTTTAGCGTACGGGTTAGGATAAGGGGACGGGTTAGGGTAAGGCTTCGGGTAAGGTTTAGTTTTAGGGGTAGGGTTAGGGTTAGTGTTAGGGGACGGGGATGGTTTAGGGTACATGTTAGGGTACTACAACGGTTTAGGGTGAGCGTACGTGTTAGGGTATGGGTTAGTGTTAGCGTACGGATTAGGATTAGGGGACGGGTTAGAGTAAGGCTTCGGCTAAGGGTTAGGGTTAGGGATAGGGTTAGGTTTAGGGTTAGGGGATGCTCACGGTTTAGGGTACACGTTAGATTACGACAATGGTTTAGGGTGAACGTACGTGTTAGGGTACGGGATAGTGTTAGCGTACGGGTTAGGATTATGGGACGGGTTAGGGGAAGGCTTCGGGTAAGGGTTAGGGTTAGTTATGGGTTAGGGTTAGAGTTAGGGGACTGGGACGGTTTAGGGTACAGGTTAGTGTACGACAACGGTTTAGGGTGAGAGTACGTGTTAGGGTATGGGTTAGTGTTAGCATACAGGTTAGGATTAGGGGACGGTTTATGGTAAGGCTTCGGGTACGTGTTAGGGTTAGGGTTAGGGTTAGGGTTAGGGGACGGGGACGGTTTAGGGTACAGATTAACGTACATCAACGATTTAGTGTGAGCGTTCGTGTTAGGGCACGGGTTAGTGTTAGCGTACGGGTTAGGATTAGAGGACGGGTTAGGGTAAGGCTTCGGGTAAGGTTTAGGTTTAGGGTTAAGGGAAGGGGACGGTTTAGGGTACAGGTTAGGGTATGACAACGTTTAAGGGTGAGGGTACGTGTTAGGGTACGGGTTAGTGTTAGCATACGGGTTAGGATTAGTGGACGGGTTAGGGTAAGGCTTCAGGTATGGATTAGGTTTAGGATTAGGGTTAGGGTTAGGGTTAGGTGACGGGGACGTTTTAGAGTACAGGTTAGGGTACGAAAACGGTTTAGTGTGAGCCTCCGTGTTAGGGTATGGGTTAGGGTTAGCGTACGGGTTAGGATTAGGGGACGGGTTAGGGGAAGGCTTCTGGTAAGTGTTAGGGTTAGGATCAGGGTTAGGGTACGGGGACGGTTTAGGGTACAGGTTAGGGTTCGACAACGGTGAAGGGTAAGCGTACGTGTTAGGGCACGGTTTAGTGTTAGCGTACGGGTTAGGATTAGGGCACGGGTTAGGGTAAGGCTTCTGGTAAGGGTTAGAGTTTGGGTTAGTGTTAGGGTTAGGGGACGGGTACGGGGACGGTTTAGGGTACAGGTTAGCGTACAACAACGTTTTAGGGTGAGCATACGTTTTAGGGCACGGGTTAGTGATAGCGTACAGGTTAGGATTAGGGGACAGGTTAGGGTAGAGCTTCGGGTAAGGCTTAGGGTTAGGGTTACGGTTAGGGGACGGGGACGGGGACAGTTTAGGTTACAGGTTAGTGTAGGACAATGGTTTAGGGTGAGCGTACGTGTTACGGTACATGTTACGGTACATGTTAGTGTTAGCGTACGGGTTAGGATTAGGGGACGGTTTAGGGTAAGGCTTCGGGTAAGTGTTAGGTTAAGGGTTAGGGTTAGGGTTAGGGTTAGGGGACGGGGACGGTTTAGGTTACAGGTTAGTGTACGACAATGGTTTAGGGTGAGGGTATGTGTTAGGGTACGGGTTAGTGTTAGCGTATGGGTTAGGATAAGGGGACAGTTTAGTGTAAGGCTTCGGGTAAGGGTTAGGGTTAAGGTTAGGGTTAGGGTTGGGTTAGGGGACGGGGACGGTTTAGGGTACAGGTTAACGTACATCAACGGTTTAGGGTGAGCGTACGTGTTAGGGCACGGGTTAGTGTTAGCGTACGGGTTAGGATTAGAAGACGGGTTAGGATAAGGCTTCGGGTAAGTGTTAGGGTTAGGATTAGGGGACGGGGACGGTTTAGGGTACAGGTTAGGGTACGACAAAATTTTAGGGTGAGGGTACGTGTTAGGGTACTGGTAATTGTTAGCGTATGGGTTAGGATTAGTGGACGGGTTAGGGTAAGTCTTCGGGTAAGTATTAGGTTTAGGGTTCGGGTTAGGTGACGGGGACGTTTTAGGTTACAGGTTAGTGTACGAAAAAGGTTTAGGGTGAGCGTACATGTTAGGGTACAGGTTAGTGTTAGCGTATGAGTTAGTGTTAGCGGACGGGATAGTATTAGGGGAAGGGTATTATGGTAAGGCTTCTAATAAGGTTTAGGGTTAGGGTTAGGGGATGGGGAAAGTTTAGGGTACAGGTTAGGTTTACAACAACGGTTTAGGGTGAGCGTACGTGTTAGGGTATGGGTTAGAGTTAGCCTACGTGTTAGGATTAGGGGACGGGTTAGGGTAAGGCTTCGGCTAAGGGTTAGTGTTAGGTTTATGGTTAGGATTAGGGGATGGGGACTGTTTAGGGTACAGGTTAGTGTACGACAACGGTTTAGTGTGAGTGTACGTGTTAGGGTACGGTTTAGAGTTAGCGTAGGGTTAGGACTAGGGGAAGGGTTTGGGTAAGGCTTCGGGTAAGGTTTAGGGTTAGGGTTAGGGTTAGGTTTAGGGGACGGGGCCGGTTTAGGGTACAGGTTAGCGTATGACAGCGGTTTAGGGTGAGCGTATGTGTTAGGGCATGGGTTAGTGTTAGCGTATGGGTTAGGATTAGTGGACGGGATAGGGTAAGGCTTCGGGTAAGGTTTAGGGTTAGGGTTGGGGTTAGGGGATGGGGACGGTTTGCGGTTCAGGTTAGTGTAAGACAAATGTTTAGTGTGAGCGTACGTGTTAGGGTACGGGTTAGAGTTAGCGTACGGGTTAGGATCAGGGGACGGGTTAGGGTAAGGCTTCAGGTAAGGTTTAGGTTTAGGGTTAGGTTTAGGGTAAGGGTTTGGGGACCGGGATGATTTAGGGTACAGGTTAGTGTACGACAACGGTTTAGGGTGAGCGTACGTGTTAGGGTACGGGTTAGTGTTAGCGTACGGGTTAGGATTAGGGGATGGGTTACGGTAAGGCTTCGGGTTAGTGTTAGGGTTAGGGTTAGGGTTAAGGTTAGGGGACGGAGATGGTTTTGGGTACAGCTTAGGGTATGACAACTGTTTAGGATGAGCGTACGTATTAGGGTACGGGTTAGTGTTAGAGTACGGGTTAGGATTAGGGGACGGGTTAGGGTAAGACTTCGGGTAAGGGTTAGGGTTAGGGTTAGGGTTTGGGGACTGGGACGGTTTTGGGTACAGGTTAAGGTACGACAACGGTTTAGGTTGAGCGTACGTGTTAGGGTACGGGTTAGTGTTAGCGTACGGGTTCAGATTAGGGGACGGGTTAGGTTACAGCTTCGGATAAGGGTTAGGGTTAGGGTTAGGGGATGCGGATGGGGACGGTTTAGGGTACAGATGTGCGTATGACAACGGTTTATGGTGAGCATACATGTTAGGGTACGGTTTATTGTTTGCGTACGGTTTAGGATTAGGGGACGGGGACGGTTTAGGGTACAGGTTAGGGTACAACAACTGTTTAAGGTGAGCATACGTGTTAGGGTACGGGTTAGTGTTAGCGTACTGGTTAGTATTAGGGGACGGGTTAGGGTAAGGCTTCAGGTAAGTGTTAGGGTTAGGGTTAGTGTTAGGGGATGGGGACGGTTCAGGTACAGATGTGGTTACGACAATGGTTTAGGGTGAACGTATGTGTTAGGCTATGGGTTAGTGTTAGCGTACGGTTTAGGATTAGGGGACGGGTTAGGGTAAGGCTTCGGGTAAGGGTGAGGGTTAGGTATGGGTTAGGGTTAGCTTTAGGGGACGGGGACGGTTTAGGGTACAGGTTAGCGTAAGACAACGTTTCAGGGTGAGCGTACGTGTTATGGTACAGGTTAGTGTTAGCGTACGGGATAGGATTAGGGGACGGGTTAGGGTAAGGCTTCAGGTAAGGGTTAGGGTTAGGGTTAGGGTTAGGGTTATGGTACGGGTACGTTTTAGGGTACAGGTTAGTGTACGACAACGGTTTAGGTTGATCGTACGTGTTAGGGCAATGGTTAGTGTTAGCGTATGGGTTAGGATTAGGGGACGGTTAGGGTAAGGCTTCGGGTAAGGGTTAGGTTAAGGGTTAGGGTTAGGGTTCGGGTTAGGGGATGGGGACGGTTTAGGGTACCGGTTAGGGTACGAAAACGGTTTAGGGTGAGCGTAGGTTTTAGGGCACGGGTTAGTGTTAGCGTACGGTTTAGGATTAGGGGACGGGTTAGGGTAAGACTTCGGGTAAGGGTTAGGGTTAGGGTTAGGGTTAGGGGGCGGGGAAGGTTTAGGGTACAGGTTAGGGTACGACAACTTTTTAGGGTGAGCCTACGTGTTAGGGTACGGGTTAGTGTTAGCGTACGGATTAGGATTAGGGGACGGGTTAGGGTAAGGCTTCGGGTAAGCTTTAGTATTAAGGTTAGGGTTAGGGTTAGGGGACGGGCACGGTTTAGGGTACAGGTTAGGGTACGACAACGGTTTAGGGTGAGCCTACATGTTAGGGTATGGGTTAGTGTTAGCGTACGGATTAGGATTAGGGGACGGGTTAGGGTAAGGCTTTGGGTAAGCTTTAGGATTAAAGTTAGGGTTAGGGTTAGTGGACAGGGACGGTTTAGTGTACAGGTTAGGTTACGACAATGTTTTAGAGGGAGCGTACATGTTAGCGTACAGGTTAGTGTTAGCGTACGGTTTAGGGTTATTGGACGGGTTAGGGTAAGGTTTCGGGTAAGGGTTAGGTTTAGGGTTAGGGGACGGGGACGGTTTAGGGTACAGGTTAGGGTATGACAACGTTTTAGGGTGAGTGTAGGTTTTAGGGTACGGGATAGTGTTAGCGTACGGGTTAGGATTAGGGGACGTGTTAGGGTAAGGCTTCGGGTAACGGTTAGGGTTAGGGTTAGGGTTAGGGGACGGAGCCGGGAACGGTTTAGGGTACAAGTTAGTGTTCGACAACGGTTTAGGGTGTGCGTACGTGTTAGGGCACGGTGTCGTGTTAGCGTACGGTTTAGGATTAGGGGATGGGTTAGTGTAAGGCTTCGGTAAGGGTTAGTGTTAGGGTTAGGGTTAGGGGATGGGGACCTTTTAGTGTACAGATTAGGGTACGACAACAGTTTAGGGTAAGCGTACGTGTTAGGGTACAGGTTAGTGTTAGCGTACGGGTTAGTATTAGGGGACGGGTTATGGTAAGGCTTCCGGTAAGGGTTAGCTTTAGGGTTAGGGTTAGGTTTAGGGGACGGGGATGGTTTAGGGTACAGGTTAGGGTACGACAATGGTTTAAGGTGAGCGTACGTGTTAGGGTATGGGTTAGTGTTAGCGTACGGGTTAGGATTAGGGGACGGGTTAGGGTAAGGCTTCGGGTAAGTGTTAGGGTTAGGGCTAGCGTTAGGGTTAAGGTTAGGGTTAGGGGATGGTGAAGGTTTAGGGTTCAGGTTAGGTTACGACAATGGTTTAGGGTGAACGTAAGTGTTAGGGTACGCTTTAGTGTTAGCGTACGGGTTAGGATTAGGGGACGAGTCAGCGTAAGCGTTCGGGTAAAGGTTAGTGTTAGGTATGGGTTAGGGTTAGGGTTAGGAGACAGGGACGGTTTAGGGTATAGGTTAGGGTACGACAACGGTTTAGGGTGAGCGTACGTGTTAGGGTATGGGTTAGTTTTAGCGTACTGGTTAGGATTATGGGATGGTTTAGGGTAAGGCTTCGGGTAAGGGTTAGGGTTAGGTTTAGGGTTAGGGTTAGGGGACGGGGACGGGGACAGTTTAGGGTACAGGTTAGGGTTACGAGAACGGTTTAGAGTGAGCGTACGTGTTAGGGTACGGGTAATAGTTAACGTATGGTTTAGGATTAGGGGACTGGTTAGGGTAAGGCTTCGGGTAAGTGTTAGCGTTAGGGTTAGGGTTAGGGTTAGGGGACGGGGACGGTTTAGGTTACAGTTTAGGGTTAGGGTTAGGGTTAGTGTTAGGTTTAGGGGACGGGGACGGGGACGGTTTAGGATACAGGTTAGGGTACGACAACGGTTTAGGGTGAGCGTACGTGTTAGGGCACAGGTTAGTGTTAGCGTACGGGTTAGGATTATTGGACGGGTAAGGGTAAGGCTTCGGGTAAGAGTTAGAGTTAGGGTTAGGGGACGGGGACGGGGACGGTTTAGGGTACAGGTTAGGGTACGACAACGGTTTAAGGTGAGCTTACGTGTTAGGGTATGGGTTAGTGTTAGCGTACGGGTTAGGATTATTGGACGGGTTAGTGTAAGGATTCGGGTAAGGTTTAGGGTTAGTGTTAGGGTTAGGGGATGGGGAAGGTTTAGGGTACAGTTTAGGGTATGACAACGTTTTAGGTTGAGTGTAGATTTTAGGGTATGGGATAGTGTTAGCGGACGGGTTAGGATTAGGGGACGGGTTAGGGTAAGGCTTCGGGTAAGGGTCAGGTTTAGGGTTAGGGTTAAGGTTAGGGTTAGGGGACGGGGACGGTTTAGGGTACAGGTTAGGGTACGACAACGGTTTAGGGTGAGCGTACGTGTTAGGGCATGGTTTAGTGTTAGCGTACGGTTAGGATTAGGGGACGGGTTAGTGTAAGGCTTCGGGTAAGGGTTAGGGTTAGGGTTAGGGTTAGGGTTAGTGTTAGGGGATGGTCACGGTTTAGGGTACAGGTTAGGTTACGACAATGGTTTAGGGTGAACGTAAGTGTTAGGTTACGGGTGAGTGTTAGCGTACGGTTTAGGATTAGGGGACGGGTTAGGGTAAGGCTTCGGGTAAGGGTGAGGGTTAGGTATGGGTTAGGGTTAGGTTTAGGGGACGGGGACGGTTTAGGGCACAGGTTACCGTAAGACAACGTTTCAAGGTGAGCGTACGTGTTATGGTACAGGTTAGTGTTAGCGTACGGGATAGGATTAGGGGACGGGTTAGGGTAAGGCATCAGGTAAGGGTTAGGGTTAGGGTTAGGGTTAGGGTTATGGTACGGGTACGTTTTAGGGTACAGGTTAGTGTACGACAACGGTTTAGGTTGATCGTACGTGTTAGGGCAATGGTTAGTGTTAGCGTATGGGTTAGGATTAGGGGACGGTTAGGGTAAGGCTTCGGGTAAGGGTTAGGTTAAGGGTTAGGGTTAGGGTTCGGGTTAGGGGACGGGGACGGTTTAGGGTACCGGTTAGGGTACGAAAACGGTTTAGGGTGAGCGTACGTTTTAGGGCACGGGTTAGTGTTAGCGTACGGTTTAGGATTAGGGGACGGGTTAGGGTAAGACTTCGGGTAAGGGTTAGGGTTAGGGTTAGGGTTAGGGGGCGGGGAAGGTTTAGGGTACAGGTTAGGGTACGACAACTTTTTAGGGTGAGCCTACGTGTTAGGGTATGGGTTAGTGTTAGCGTACGGATTAGGATTAGGGGACGGTTTAGGGTAAGGCTTCGGGTAAGCTTTAGGATTAAGGTTAGGGTTAGGGTTAGGGGACGGGGATGGTTTAGGGTACAGGTTAGGGTACGACAACGGTTTAGGGTCAGCCTACATGTTAGGGTACGGGTTAGTGTTAGCGTACGGATTAGGATTAGGGGACGTGTTAGGGTAAGGCTTCGGGTAATCTTTAGGATTAAAGTTAGCGTTAGGGTTAGTGGACAGGGACGGTTTAGTGTACAGGTTACGTTACGACAATATTTTAGAGTGAGCGTACATGTTAGCGTACAGGTTAGTGTTAGCGTAAGGTTTAGGGTTATTGGACGGGTTAGGGTAAGGTTTCGGGTAAGGGTTAGGTTTAGGGTTAGGGGACGGGGACGGTTTAGGGTACAGGTTAGGGTATGACAACGTTTTAGGGTGAGTGTAGGTTTTAGGGTACGGGATAGTGTTAGCGGACGGGTTAGGATTAGGGGACGGGTTAGGGTAAGGCTTCGGGTAAGGGTCAGGTTTAGGGTTAGGGTTAGGGTTAGGGTTAGGGGACGGGGACAGTTTAGGGTACAGGTTAGGGTACGACAACGGTTTAGGGTGAGCGTACGTGTTAGGGCATGGTTTAGTGTTTGCGTACGGTTAGGATTAGGGGACGGGTTAGTGTAAGGCTTCGGGTAGGGTTAGGGTTAGGGTTAGGGTTAGGGTTAGTGTTAGGGGATGGTCACGGTTTAGGGTACAGGTTAGGTTACGACAATGGTTTAGGGTGAACGTAAGTGTTAGGGTACGGGTTAGTGTTAGCGTACGGTTTAGGATTAGGGGACGGGTTAGGTTAAGGCTTCGGGTAAGGGTTAGGGTTAGGTATGGGTTAGGGTTAGGTTTAGGGGACGGGGACGGTTTAGGGTAAGGTTAGGGTACGACAACGGTTTAGGGTGAGCGTACGTGTTACGGTATGGTTTAGCGTTAGAGTACGGGTTAGGATTAGGGGACGGGTTAGGGTAAGGCTTTGTGTAAGGGTTAGGGTTAGGGTTATGGTTAGGGTTAGGGTTAGGGGACGGGGATGGTTTAGGGTACAGGTTAGGGTATGACAACGGTTTAAGTTGAGCGTACGTGTTAGGGTACGGGTTAGTGTTAGCCTACGGGTTAGGATTAGGGCACGGGTTACGGTAAGGCTTCGGTTAAAGGTTAGGGTTAGCTATGGGTTAGGGTTAGGGTTAGGGGATGTAGACGGTTTAGGGTACATGTTAGGGTACGACAACGGTTTAGGGTGAGCGTACGTGTTAGAGTACGGGTTAGTGTTAGCGTACGGTTTAGGATTAGGGGACGGTTTAGGGTAAGGCTTCGGGTAAGGGTTAGGGTTAGGGTTAGGGTTAGGGTTAGGGTTAGGGGACTGGGACGGTTTTGGGTACAGTTTAGCGTACGACAACGATTTACGGTGAGCGTACGTGTTAGGGCTCAGGTTAGTGTTAGCGTACGGTAGGGATTATTGGACGGGTTAGGGTAAGGCTTCGGGTAAGGGTTAGTTTTATGGTTAGGGTTAGGGTTAGGGTTAGGGGACGGGGACGGTTTAGGGTACAGGTTAGGGTATGACAACGTTTTAGGGTGAGTGTACGTTTTAGTGTACGGGTTAGTGTTAGCGTACGGGTTAGGATTAGTGGCCGAGTTAGGTTAAGGTTTCTGGTAAGGGTTAGGTTTAGGGTTAGGGTTAGGGTTAGGGTTAGGAGACGGGGACGGTTTAGTGTTCAGGTTAATGTACGACAACAGTTAAGGGTGAGCATACGTTTTAGGTCACGGTTTAGTGTTAGCGTACGGGTTAGGATTAGGGGACGGGTTAGGGTAAGGCTTTGGGTAAGGGTTAGGGCTAGGGTTAGCGTTGTTGTTAGGGGACGGGGACGGGGATGGTTTAGGGTACAGGTTAGGGTTACGAAAACGGTTTAGGCTGATTGTACGTGTTAGGGTACGGGAAAGAGTTAGAGTACGGGTTATTATTAGGGTAAGGCTTCGGGTTAGGGATAGGGTTAGGGTTAGGGTTAGGGGATGGGTACGGTTTAGGGTACAGTTTAGCGTACGACTAAGGTTTAGGGTGAGCGTACGAGTTAGGGCACGGGTTAGTGTTAGCGTACGTGTTAGGATTATTGGACGGGTTTTGGTAAGGCTTCGGGTAAGGGTTAGGGTTAGGGTTAGCGGATGGGGACGGTTTAGGGTACAGGTTAGGGTATGACAAAGTTTTAGCGTGAGTGTAGGTTTTAGGGTACGGGATAGTGTTAGCGAATGGGTTAGGATTAGGGGACGGGTTAGGGTAAGGATTCGGGTAAGGTTTAGGGTTAGGGTTAGGGTTAGGTTTGGGGACGGGGACGGTTTAGGGTACAGGTTAGGGTACGACAACGGTTTAGGATGAGCATACGTGTTAGGGTATGGGTTAGTGTTAGCGTACGGGTTAGGATTAGGGGATGGGTTAGGATAAGGCTTCGGGTAAGTCTTAGGTTTAGGGTTAGGGTGAGGGTTAGGGGACTGGGACGGTTTACGGTACAGGTTAGGGTACGACACCGGTTTAGGGTGAGCGTACGTGTTAGGGCACAGTTTCGTGTTAGCGTACGTGTTAGGATTAGGGAACGGGTTAGTGTAAGGTTTCGGGTAAGGTTAGGGTTAGGGTTAAGGTTAGGGTTAGGGGACGGGGACGGTTTAGGGCACAGGTTAGGGTAAGACAACGGTTTAGTGTGAGTGCACATGTTAGGGTACAGGTTAGTGTTAGCGTACTGTTTAGGATTATGGGACGGGTTAGTGTAAGGCTTCGGGTAAGGTTTAGGGTTAGGGTTAGGCTTAGGCTTAGGGATATGTTTAGGGGACGGGGATGGTTTAGGGTACAGGTTAGGGTACGACAACTGTTTAGGTTGAGCGTACGTGTTAGGGTACGGGTTAGTGTTAGCGTATGGGTTAGGATTGGGGACGGGTTAGGGTAAGGCTTCGGGTAAGGGTTAGGGTTAGGGTTAGGGTTAGGTGATGGTCACGTTTTAGGGTACAGTTTAGGTTACGACAATGGTTTAGGGTGCACGTACGTGTTAGGGTACGGTTTAGTGTTAGCGTAGGGGTTAGGATTAGGGGACGGGTTAGGGTAAGGCTTCGGGTAAGGGTTAAGGTTAGGTAAGGGTTAGGGTTAGGGTTAGGGGACGGGGACGGTTTAGGGTACAGGTTAGGGTATGACAACGTTTTAGGGTGAGTGTACGTTTTAGTGTACGGGTTAGTGTTAGCGTACGGGTTAGGATTAGTGGCCGAGTTAGGTTAAGGTTTCTGGTAAGGGTTAGGTTTAGGGTTAGGGTTAGGGTTAGGGTTAGGAGACGGGGACGGTTTAGTGTTCAGGTTAATGTACGACAACAGTTAAGGGTGAGCATACGTTTTAGGTCACGGTTTAGTGTTAGCGTACGGGTTAGGATTAGGGAACGGGTTAGGGTAAGGCTTTGGGTAAGGGTTAGGGCTAGGGTTAGCGTTGTTGTTAGGGGACGGGGACGGGGATGGTTTAGGGTACAGGTTAGGGTTACGAAAACGGTTTAGGCTGATTGTACGTGTTAGGGTACGGGAAAGAGTTAGAGTACGGGTTATTATTAGGGGACGGGTTAGGGTAAGGCTTCGGGTTAGGGATAGGGTTAGGGTTAGGGTTAGGGGATGGGTACGGTTTAGGGTACAGTTTAGCGTACGACTAAGGTTTAGGGTGAGCGTACGAGTTAGGGCACGGGTTAGTGTTAGCGTACGTGTTAGGATTATTGGATGGGTTTTGGTAAGGCTTCGGGTAAGGGTTAGGGTTAGGGTTAGCGGATGGGGACGGTTTAGGGTACAGGTTAGGGTATGACAAAGTTTTAGCGTGAGTGTAGGTTTTAGGGTACGGGATAGTGTTAGCGAATGGGTTAGGATTAGGGGACGGGTTAGGGTAAGGATTCGGGTAAGGTTTAGGGTTAGGGTTAGGGTTAGGTTTGGGGACGGGGACGGTTTAGGGTACAGGTTAGGGTACGACAACGGTTTAGGATGAGCATACGTGTTAGGGTATGGGTTAGTGTTAGCGTACGGGTTAGGATTAGGGGATGGGTTAGGATAAGGCTTCGGGTAAGTCTTAGGTTTAGGGTTAGGGTGAGGGTTAGGGGACTGGGACGGTTTACGGTACAGGTTAGGGTACGACACCGGTTTAGGGTGAGCGTACATGTTAGGGCACAGTTTCGTGTTAGCGTACGTGTTAGGATTAGGGAACGGGTTAGTGTAAGGTTTCGGGTAAGGTTAGGGTTAGGGTTAAGGTTAGGGTTAGGGGACGGGGACGGTTTAGGGCACAGGTTAGGGTAAGACAACGGTTTAGTGTGAGTGCACATGTTAGGGTACAGGTTAGTGTTAGCGTACTGTTTAGGATTATGGGACGGGTTAGTGTAAGGCTTCGGGTAAGGTTTAGGGTTAGGGTTAGGCTTAGGCTTAGGGATATGTTTAGGGGACGGGGATGGTTTAGGGTACAGGTTAGGGTACGACAACTGTTTAGGTTGAGCGTACGTGTTAGGGTACGGGTTAGTGTTAGTGTATGGGTTAGGATTGGGGACGGGTTAGGGTAAGGCTTCGGGTAAGGGTTAGGGTTAGGGTTAGGGTTAGGGTTAGGGGATGGTCACGTTTTAGGGTACAGTTTAGGTTACGACAATGGTTTAGGGTGCACGTACGTGTTAGGGTACGGTTTAGTGTTAGCGTAGGGGTTAGGATTAGGGGACGGGTTAGGGTAAGGCTTCGGGTAAGGGTTAAGGTTAGGTAAGGGTTAGGGTTAGGGTTAGGGTTAGGGGACGGGGACGATTTAGGGTACAGGTTAGGGTACGACAATGGTTTAGGGTGAGCGTAGGTGTTAGGGTACGGTTTAGTTTTAGAGTACGGTTTAGGATTAGGTGACGGGTTAGGGTAAGGCTTCGTGCAAGGTTTAGGGCTAGGGTTAGTGTTAGGGTTTGGGGACGGGGATGGTTTAGGGTATAGGTTAGGGTACGACAGCGGTTTAGGTTGTGCGTACATGTTAGGGTACGGATTAGTGTTAGCGTACGGGTTAGGATTAAGGGACGGGTTAGGGTAAGGCTTCGGGTAAGGGTTAGGGTTAGGGTTAGTGTTAGGATTAGGGGACGGGTACGGTTTAGGGTACAGGTTAGGGTACGACAACGGTTTAGGGTGAGCGTACGTGTTAGGGCAATGGTTAGTGTTAGCGTATGGGTTAGGATTAGGGGACGGTTAGGGTAAGGCTTCGGGTAAGGGTTAGGTTAAGGGTTAGGGTTACGGTTCGGGTTAGGGGACGGGGACGGTTTAGGTTACCGGTTAGGGTACGAAAACGGTTTAGGGTGAGCGTACGTTTTAGGGTACGGTTTACTGTTAGCGTACGGTTTAGGATTATGGGACGGGTTAGGGTAAGACTTCGGGTAAGGTTTAGGGTTAGGGTTAGGGTTAGGGGACGGGGAAGGTTTAGGGTACAGGTTAGGGTACGACAACTTTTTAGGGTGAGCCTACGTGTTAGGGTACGGGTTAGTGTTAGCGTACAGATTAGGATTAGGGGACGGGTTAGGGTAAGGCTTCGGGTAAGCTTTAGGATTAAGGTTAGGGTTAGGGTTAGGGGATGGGCACGGTTTAGGGTACAGGTTAGGTACGACAACGGTTTAGGGTGAGCCTACATGTTAGGGTACGGGTTAGTGTTAGCGTACGGATTAGGATTAGGGGACGGGTTAGGGTAAGGCTTCGGGTAAGCTTTAGGATTAAAGTTAGTGTTAGGGTTAGTGGACAGGGACGGTTTAGTGTACAGGTTATGTTACGACAATGTTTTAGAGTGAGCGTACATGTTAGCGTACAGGTTAGTGTTAGCGTACGGTTTAGGGTTATTGGACGGGTTAGGGTAAGGTTTCGGGTAAGGGTTAGGTTTAGGGTTAGGGGACGGGGACGGTTTAGGGTACAGGTTAGGGTATGACAACGTTTTAGGGTGAGTGTAGGTTTTAGGGTACGGGATAGTGTTAGCGTACGGGTTAGGATTAGGGGACGTGTTAGGGTAAGGCTTCGGGTAACGGTTAGGGTTAGGGTTAGGGTTAGGGGACGGAGCCGGGAACGGTTTAGGGTACAAGTTAGTGTTCGACAACGGTTTAGGGTGTGCGTACGTGTTAGGGCACGGTGTCGTGTTAGCGTACGGTTTAGGATTAGGGGATGGGTTAGTGTAAGGCTTCGGGTAAGGGTTAGTGTTAGGGTTAGGGTTAGGGGATGGGGACCTTTTAGTGTACAGGTTAGGGTACGACAACAGTTTAGGGTAAGCGTACGTGTTAGGGTACAGGTTAGTGTTAGCGTACGGGTTAGTATTAGGGGACGGGTTATGGTAAGGCTTTCGGTAAGGGTTAGATTTAGGGTTAGGGTTAGGTTTAGGGGACGGGGATGGTTTAGGGTACAGGTTAGGGTACGACAATGGTTTAAGGTGAGCGTACGTTTTAGGGTATGGGTTAGTGTTAGCGTACGGGTTAGGATTAGGGGACGGGTTAGGGTAAGGCTTCGGGTAAGTGTTAGGGTTAGGGTTAGCGTTAGGGTTAAGGTTAGGGTTAGGGGATGGTGAAGGTTTAGGGTTCAGGTTAGGTTACGACAATGGTTTAGGGTGAACGTAAGTGTTAGGGTACGCTTTAGTGTTAGCGTACGGGTTAGGATTAGGGGACGGGTCAGGGTAAGCGTTCGGGTAAAGGTTAGTGTTCGGTATGGGTTAGGGTTAGGGTTAGGAGACAGGGACGGTTTAGGGTATAGGTTAGGGTACGACAACGGTTTAGGGTGAGCGTACGTGTTAGGGTATGGGTTAGTTTTAGCGTACTGGTTAGGATTATGGGATGGTTTAGGGTAAGGCTTCGGGTAAGGGTTAGGGTTAGGTTTAGGGTTAGGGTTAGGGGACGGGGACGGGGACGGTTTAGGGTACAGGTTAGGGTTACGACAACGGTTTAGAGTGAGCGTACGTGTTAGGGTACGGGTAATAGTTAGCGTATGGTTTAGGATTAGGGGACTGGTTAGGGTAAGGCTTCGGGTAAGTGTTAGCGTTAGGGTTAGGGTTAGGGTTAGGGGACGGGGACGGTTTAGGTTACAGTTTAGGGTTAGGGTTAGGGTTAGTGTTAGGTTTAGGGGACGGGGACGGGGACGGTTTAGGGTACAGGTTAGGGTACGACAACGGTTTAGGGTGAGCGTACGTGTTAGGGCATAGGTTAGTGTTAGCGTACGGGTTAGGATTATTGGACGGGTAAGGGTAAGGCTTCGGGTAAGAGTTAGAGTTAGGGTTAGGGGACAGGGACGGGGACGGTTTAGGGTACAGGTTAGGGTACGACAACGGTTTAAGGTGAGCTTACGTGTTAGGGTATGGGTTAGTGTTAGCGTACGGGTTAGGATTATTGGACGGGTTAGTGTAAGGATTCGGGTAAGGTTTAGGGTTAGTGTTAGGGTTAGGGGATGGGGAAGGTTTAGGGTACAGTTTAGGGTATGACAACGTTTTAGGTTGAGTGTAGATTTTAGGGTATGGGATAGTGTTAGCGGACGGGTTAGGATTAGGGGACGGGTTAGGGTAAGGCTTCGGGTAAGGGTCAGGTTTAGGGTTAGGGTTACGGTTAGGGTTAGGGGACGGGGACGGTTTAGGGTACAGGTTAGGGTACGACAACGGTTTAGGGTGAGCGTACGTGTTAGGGCATGGTTTAGTGTTAGCGTACGGTTAGGATTAGGGGACGGGTTAGTGTAAGGCTTCGGGTAAGGGTTAGGGTTAGGGTTAGGGTTAGGGTTAGTGTTAGGGGATGGTCACGGTTTAGGGTACAGGTTAGGTTACGACAATGGTTTAGGGTGAACGTAAGTGTTAGGTTACGGGTGAGTGTTAGCGTACGGTTTAGGATTAGGGGACGGGTTAGGGTAAGGCTTCGGGTAAGGGTGGGGGTTAGGTATGGGTTAGGGTTAGGTTTAGGGGACGGGGACGGTTTAGGGTACAGGTTAGCGTAAGACAACGTTTCAGGGTGAGCGTACGTGTTATGGTACAGGTTAGTGTTAGCGTACGGGATAGGATTAGAGGACGGGTTAGGTTAAGGCTCCGGGTAAGGCTTAGGGTTAGGGTTAGGGTTAGGGGACGGGGACGGTTTAGGGTACAGGTTAGGGTACGACAACGGTTGAGGGTGAGCATACGTGTTAGGGTACGGGTTAGTGTTAGCTTATTGGTTAGGAACAGGGGACGAGTTAGGGTAAGGCTTCCGGTAAGGTTTATGGTTAGGGTTAGGCTTAGGGGACAGCGACAGGGACGGGCGGTTTAGGGTACAGGTTAGGGTACTACAACGGTTTCGGGTGAGCGTACCTGTTAGGGCATGGTTTAGTGTTAGCGTACAGGTTAGGATTAGGGGACAGGTTAGGGTAAGCCTTCGGGTAAGGGTTAGGGTTTGGTTTCGGGTTAAGTTTAGGGGACGGGGACGGGGAAGGTTTAGTGTACAGTTTAGGGTACGAGAACGGTTTATGGTGAGCGTACGTGTTAGGGTACTGGTTAGTGTTAGCGTACGGGTTAGGATTATGGGATGGATTAGGGTAATGCTTCGGGTAAGGGTTAGGGTTAGGGTTAGGGGACGGGGACGGGGATGGTTTAGGGTACAG
The DNA here is from genome assembly GCF_059928025.1 of Delphinapterus leucas. Taxonomy (NCBI): domain Eukaryota; kingdom Metazoa; phylum Chordata; class Mammalia; order Artiodactyla; family Monodontidae; genus Delphinapterus; species Delphinapterus leucas. Next base: position 5,416,759 of record NW_028322257.1, read on the forward strand.
TTTAGGGTACGACAACGGTTTAGGGTGAGCGTACGTGTTAGGGTACATGTTAGTGTTACCGTACGGGTTCGGAATAGGGGACGGGTTAGTGTAAGGCTTCGGGTACGGGTTAGGTTTAGAGTTAGGGTTAGGGTTAGGCTTAGGGGACGGGGACGGTTTAGGGTACAGGTTAGAGTACGACAACAGTTGAGGGTGAGCGTACGTGTTAGGTTATGGGTTAGTGTTAGCGTACGGGTTAGGATTAGGGGACATGTTAAGGTAAGGCTTCGGTTGGGTTAAGGGTTAGGGTTAGGGTTAGGGTTTGGGGACGGGGAACGTTTAGGGTACAGGTTAGGGTACGACGACGGTTTAGGTTCAGTGTACGTGTTAGGGTACGTGTTAGTGTTAGCGTACGGGTTAGGATTAGGGGACGGGTTAGGGTAAGGCTTCGGGTAGGGATAGGTTTAGGGTTACAGTAAGGGTTACGGGACGGGTCGGTTTAGGGTACAGCTTAGGGTACGACAACGTTTTAGGGTGAGCGTACGTGTTAGGGTACAGTTTAGTGTTAGCATACGGGTTAGGATTAGGGGACCGGTTAGGGTAAGGCTTCGGGTAAGAGTTAGGGTTAGGTTTAGGGGACGGGGACGGGGACGGGGATGGTTTGGGTACAGGTTAGGGTACGACAACGGTTTAAGGTGAACGTACGTGTTAGGGTACGGGTTAGTGTTAGCGTACGGGTTAGGATTAGGGGACGGGTTAGGATAAGGCTTTGGGTAAGGGTTAGGGTTAGGGTTAGAGTTAAGTTGAAAGTTAGGGTTAGGGAATGGGGACGGTTTAGGGTACAGGTTAGGTTACGACAATGGTTTAGGGGGAACGTACGTTTTGGGGTACGGATTAGTGTTAGCGTACGTGTTAGGATTAGGGGACGGGTTAGGGTAAGGCTTCTGGTAAGGGTTAGGGTTAGGTATGTGTTAGGGTTAGGTTTAGGGGACGGAGGCGGTTTAGGGTACAGGTTGGGTACGACAACGGTTAGGGTGAGCGTATGTGTTAGGGTACAGGTTAGTGTTAGCCTACGGGTTAGGATTAGGGGACGGGTTAGGGTAAGGCTTCGGGTAAGGGTTAGGGTTAGGGTTAGGGTTAGGGTTAAGGTTTGGTTTAGCGGATGTGGACGGTTTAGGGTACAGGTTAGGTTACGACAATGGTTTAGGGTGAACGTAAGTGTTAGGGTACGGGTTAGTGTTAGCGTACGGGTTAGGATTAGGGGACGGGTTAGGGTAAGGCTTCGGGTAAGGGTTAGGGTTAGGGTTAGGGTTAGGGGACGGTTTAGGGTACAGGTTAGGGAACGACAACGGTTTAGGGTGAGGGTACGTGTTAGCGTATGGGTTAGGGTTAGCGTACGGGTTAGGATTACGGGACGGGTTAGGGGAAGGCTTCGGGTAAGTGTTAGTGTTAGGATTAGGGGACGGGGACGGGGACGGTTTAGGGTACAGGTTAGGGGACGACAACCGTTTAGGGTGAGCGTACGTGTTAGGGTACGGGTTAGTGTTAGCGTACGGGTTAGGATTACGGGACGGGTTAGTGTAGGCTTCGGGTAAGTGTTAGGGTTAGTTATGGGTTAGGGATAGAGTTAGGGGTCGGGGACGGTTTAGGGTACAGGTTAGTGTACGACAACGTTTTAGGGTGAGAGTACGTGTTAGGGTACGGATTAGTGTTAGCGTGCAGGTTAGGATTAGGGGACGGTTTACGGTAAGGTCTCGGGTAAAGGTTAGGGTTAGGGTTAGGGTTAGGGGACGAGGACGTTTTAGGGTACACGTTAAGGTACATCAACTGTTTAGGGTGAGCGTACGTGTTAGGGCACGGGTTAGTGTTAGCGTACGGGTTAGGAATAGAGGACGGGTTAGGGTAAGGCTTCGGGTAAGGGTTAAGTTTAGGGTTAGGGGATGGGGACGGTTTAGGGTACAGGTTAGGGTATGACAACGTTTAAGGGTGAGAGTACGTGTTAGGGTACGGGTTAGTGTTAGCGTACGGTTTAGAATTAGTGGACGGGTTAGGGTAAGGCTTCGGGTATGGATTAGTTTTAGGGTTAGGGTTAGAGTTAGGGTTAGGAGACAGGGACGTTTTAGGGTACAGGATAGTGTACGACAACGGTTTAGTGTGAGCCTACGTGTTAGGGTATGGGTTAGGGTTACCGTACGGGTTAGGATTAGGGGACGGTTAGGGGAAGACTTCTGTTAAGTCTTAGGGTTAGGGTTAGGATTAGGGGACGGGGACGGTTTAGGGTACAGGTTAGGGTACGACAACGGTTAAGGGTGAGTGTACGTGTTAGGGCACGGTTTAGTGTTACGTACGGTTTAGGATTAGGGCACGGGTTAGGGTAAGGCTTCTGGTAAGGGTTATGGTTTGGGTTAGGGTTAGGTTTAGGGGACGGGTAAGGGGACGGTTTAGGGTACAGGTTAGCGTACAACAACGATTTAGGGTGAGCGTACGTGTTAGGGCACGGGTTAGTGTTAGCGTACGGGTTAGGATTAGGGGACAGGTTAGGGTAAGGCTTCGGGTAAGGGTTAGGGTTAGGGTTAGGGTTAGGGGACGGGGACGGGGACAGTTTAGGTTACAGGTTAGTGTAGGACAACGGTTTAGTGTGAGCGTACGTGTTAGGGTACCTGTTAGTGTTAGCGTACGGGTTAGGATTAGGGGACGGTTTAGGGTAAGGCTTCGGGTAAGTGTTAGGTTTAGGGTTAGGGTTACGTTTAGGGGACGGGGACGGTTTCGGGTACACGTTAGTGTACGACAACTTTTTAGGGTGAGCGTACGTGTTAGGGTACTGATTATTGTTAGCGTACGGGTTAGGATTACGGGACGGTTTAGGGTTAGGCTTCGGGTAAGGGTTAGTGTAAGGGTTAGGGGACGGGGACAGTTTAGGGTACAGGTTAGTGTACGACAACGGTTTAGGGTGAGCGTGCATGTTAGGGTACGGGTTAGTGTTAGCGTGAGTGTTAGGATTAGTTGACGGGTTAGGGTAAGTATTTGGGTAAGGGTTAGGGTTAGGGTTAGGGTTAGGGGACGGGGATGGTTTAGGGTACAGGTTAGGGTACGACAATGGTTTAGGGTGAGCGTACGTGTTAGGGTATGTGTTAGGGTTAGCTTACGGGTTACGATTAGGGGACGGGTTAGGGTAAGGCTTCGGGTAAGTTTTAGTGTTAGGATTAGGGGACGGGGACGGTTTAGGGTACAGATTAGTGTACGACAACGGTAAATGTTGAGCGTATGTGTTAGGGCACGGTTTAGTGTTAGCGTACGGGTTAGGATTAGGGGACAGGTTAGGGTAAGGCTTCGGGTAAGGGTTAGGGTTAGGGTTAGGGTTAGGGGACGGGGACCGTTTAGGTTACAGGTTAGTGTAGGACAACGGTTTAGGGTGAGCGTACGTGTTAGGGTACTGATTAGTGTTAGCGTACAGGTTAGGATTATGGGACGGTTTAGCGTAAGGCTTCGGGTAAGTGTTAGGGTAAGGGTTAGGGGACGGGGACAGTTTAGGGTACAGGTTAGGGTACGACAACGGTTTAGGGTGAGCGTGCGTTTACGGTACGGGTTAGTGTTAGTGTGTGGGTTAGGATTAGGGGACGGGTTAGGGTAAGGCTTCGGGTAAGGGTTAGGGTTAGGGTTAGGGATAGGGGACAGGGACGGTTTAGGGTACAGGTTAGGGTACGACAACGGTTTAGGGTGAGGGTACGTTTTAGGGTATGGGTTAGGGTTAGCGTACGGTTAGGATTACGGGACGGGTTAGGGGAAGGCTTCGGGTAAGGGTTAGGGTTAGGGTTAGGGTTAGGGTTAGGGGACGGGGACGCTTTAGGGTACAGTTTAGTGTACGACAGGGGTTTAGGGTGAGCGTACGTGTTAGGGTACAGGTTAGTGTTAGCGTATGGCTTAGGATTAGGGGATGGGTTAGGGTAAGGCTTCGGGTAAGTGTTAGGTTTAGGGATAGGGTTAGGTTTAGTGTTAGGGGACGGGGCCGGTATAGGGTACAGGTTAGTGTACGACAACGATTTAGGGTGAGCCTACGTGTTAGGGTACGGGTTAGTGTTAGCGTACGGGTTAGGATTATGGGACGGGTTAGGGTAGGGCTTCGGGTAAGGCTTAGGTTTAGTGTTATGGTTATGATTAGGGTTAGGGGACCGGGTCGGTTTAGGGTACAGTTTAGGGTACGACAATAGTTTAGGGTGAGGGTACGTGTTAGGGCACGGTTTAGTGTTAGCGTACGGGTTTGGATTAGGGGACGGGTTAGTGTAAGGCTTCGGGTAAGGTTTAGGGTTAGGGTTAGGGTTATGGTTAGGGTTAGGGGACGAGGACGATTTAGGGTACATGTTAGGGTACGACAACGGTTTAGGGTGAGCGTATGTGTTAGGGTACAGTTTAGTGTTAGCGTATGGGTTAGGATTAGGTGACGGGTTAGGGTAAGGCTTCGGGTAAGGTTTAGGATTAGGGTTAATGTTAGGGTTAGGTGACGGGGCCGGTTTAGGGTACATGTTTGGGTACGACAACGGTTAAAAGTGAACGTACATGTTAGTGTACGGGTTAGTGTTAGCGTACGGGTTAGGATTAGGGGACGGGTTAGGGTAGGGCTTCGGGTAAGGGTTAGGTTTAGTGTTATGGGTAGGGTTAGGGTTAGGGAACGGGGATGGTTTAGGGTACAGGTTAAGGTACGACAACCGTTTAGGGTGAGCGTACGTGTTAGGTCACGGTTTAGTGTTAGCGTACGGGTTAGGATTAGGGGACGGTTTAGTGTAAGGCTTCAGGTAAGGTTTAGTGTTAGGGTTAGGGTTAGGGTTAGGGTTAGGGGACAGGGCCGGTTTAGGGTACACGTTAAGGTACGACAACGGTTTAAAGTGAACGTACGTGTTAGGGTACGGGTTAGTGTTAGCGTACAGTTTAGGATTGGGGACGGGTTAGGGTAAGGCTTCGGGTAAGGGTTAGGGTTAGGGTTAAGGTTTGGGTTAGGTGATGGGGACGGTTTAGGATACAGGTTAGGTAACGACAATGGTTTAGGGTGAATATAAGTGTTAGGCTACTGGTTAGTGTTAGCGTACGGGTTAGGATTAGGGGACGGGTTAGGGTAAGGCTTCGGGTAAGGACTAGGGTTAGTTATGGGTTAGGGTTAGAGTTAGGGGTCGGGGACGGTTTCGGGTACAGGTTAGTGTACGACAACTGTTTAGGGTGAGTGTACGTGTTAGGGTACGGGTTAGTGTTAGAGTACGAGTTAGGATTAGGGGATGGTTTAGGGTAAGGCTTCGGGTAAGGGTTAGGGTTAGGGTTAGTGTTAGGGGACGGGGACGGGGACGGTTTAGCATACAGGTTAACGTACATCAACGGTTTAGGGTGAGCGTACGTGTTAGGGCACGGGTTAGTGTTAGCGTACGGGTTAGGAATAAAGGACGGGTTAGGGTAAGGCTTCGGGTAAGGGTTAAGTTTAGGGTTAGGGGATTGGGACGGTTTAGGGTACAGGTTAGCGTATGACAACGTTTAAGGGTGAGAGTACGTGTTAGGGTACGGGTTAGTGTTAGCGTACGGTTTAGAATTAGTGGACGGGTTAGGGTAAGGCTTCGGGTATGGATTAGTTTTAGGGTTAGGGTTAGAGTTAGGGTTAGGAGACGGGGACGTTTTAGGGTACAGGATAGTGTACGACAACGGTTTAGTGTGAGCCTACGTGTTAGGGTATGGGTTAGGGTTACCGTACGGGTTAGGATTAGGGGACGGTTAGGGGAAGACTTCTGTTAAGTCTTAGGGTTAGGGTTAGGATTAGGGGATGGGGATGGTTTAGGGTACAGTTTAGGGTACGACAACGGTTAAGGGTGAGTGTACGTGTTAGGGCACGGTTTAGTGTTACGTACGGTTTAGGATTAGGGCACGGGTTAGGGTAAGGCTTCTGGTAAGGGTTATGGTTTGGGTTAGGGTTAGGTTTAGGGGATGGGGACGGGGACGGTTTAGGGTACAGGTTAGCGTACAACAACTGTTCAGGGTGAGCGTACGTGTTAGGGCACGTGTTAGTGTTAGCGTACGGGTTAGGATTAAGGGACAGGTTAGGGTAAGGCTTCGGGTAAGGGTTAGGGTTAGGGTTAGGGTTAGGGGACGGGGACCGTTTAGGTTACAGGTTAGTGTAGGACAACGGTTTAGGGTGAGCGTACGTGTTAGGGTACTGATTAGTGTTAGCGTACGGGTTAGGATTATGGGACGGTTTAGGGTAAGGCTTCGGGTAAGGGTTAGGGTAAGGGTTAGGGGACGGGGACAGTTTAGGGTACAGGTTAGTGTACGACAACTGTTTAGGATGAGCGTGCGTTTAGGGTACAGGTTAGTGTTAGTGTGTGGGTTAGGATTAGGGGACAGGTTAGGGTAAGGCTTCGGGTAAGGGTTAGGGTTAGGGTTAGGGATAGGGGACGGGGACGGTTTAGGGTACAGGTTAGGGTACGACAACGGTTTAGGGTGAGGGTACGTTTTAGGGTATGGGTTAGGGTTAGCGTACGGTTAGGATTACGGGACGGGTTAGAGGAAGGATTCGGGTAAGGGTTAGGGTTAGGGTTAGGGTTAGGGTTAGGGGACGGGGATGCTTTAGGGTACAGGTTAGTGTACGACAGGGGTTTAGGGTGAGCATACGTGTTAGGGTACAGGTTAGTGTTAGCGTATGGCTTAGGATTAGGGGACGGGTTAGAGTAAGGCTTCGGGTAAGTGTTAGGGTTAGGGATAGGGTTAGGTTTAGTGTTAGGGGACGGGGCCGGTTTAGGGTACAGGTTGGTGTACGACAACGATTTAGGGTGAGCCTACGTGTTAGGGTACGGGTTAGTGTTAGCGTACGTGTTAGGATTATGGGATGGGTTAGGGTAGGGCTTCGGGTAAGGCTTAGGTTTAGTGTTATGGTTATGATTAGGGTTAGGGGACCAGGTCGGTTTAGGGTACAGGTTAGGGTACGACAATAGTTTAGGGTGAGGGTACGTGTTAGGGCACGGTTTACTGTTAGCGTACGGGTTAGGATTAGGGGACGGGTTAGTGTAAGGCTTCGGGTAAGGTTTAGGGTTAGGGTTAGGGTTATGGTTAGGGTTAGGGGACGAGGACTGTTTAGGGTACATGTTAGGGTACGACAACGGTTTAGGGTGAGCGTACGTGTTAGGGTACAGTTTAGTGTTAGCGTATGGGTTAGGATTAGGTGACGGGTTAGGGTAAGGCTTCGGGTAAGGGTTAGGATTAGGGTTAATGTTAGGGTTAGGTGACGGGGCCGGTTTAGGGTACATGTTAGGGTACGACAACGGTTAAAAGTGAACGTACGTGTTAGGGTACGGGTTAGTGTTAGCGTACGGGTTAGGATTAGGGGACGGGTTAGGGTAGGGCTTCGGGTAAGGGTTAGGTTTAGTGTTATGGGTAGGGTTAGGGTTAGGGGACGGGGATGGTTTAGGGTACAGGTTAAGGTACGACAACGGTTTAGTGTTAGCGTACAGGTTAGGATTAGGGGATGGTTTAGTGTAAGGCTTCAGGTAAGGTTTAGGGTTAGGGTTAGGGTTAGGGTTAGGGGATGGGGACTGGGACGGTTTAGGGTACAGTTTAGTGTACGACAACGGGTTAGGGTGAGCGTACGTGTTAGGGTACAGTTTAGTGTTAGCGTATGGGTTAGGATTAGGGGACGGGTTAGGGTAAGGCTTCAGGTAAGTGTTAGGGTTAGGGTTAGGGGACGGGGCCGGTTTAGGGTACACGTTTGGGTACGACAACGGTTTAAAGTGAACGTACGTGTTAGGGTACGGGTTAGTGTTAGCGTACTGTTTAGGATTGGGGACGGGTTAGGGTAAGGCTTCGGGTAAGGGTTAGGGTTAGTTTTAAGGTTTGGGTTAGGTGATGGGGACGGTTTAGGATACAGGTTAGGTAACGACAATGGTTTAGGGTGAATATAAGTGTTAGGCTACTGGTTAGTGTTAGCGTACGGGTTAGGATTAGGGGACGGGTTAGGGTAAGGCTTCGGGTAAGGACTAGGGTTAGTTATGGGTTAGGGTTAGAGTTAGAGGTCGGGGACGGTTTTGGGTACAGGTTAGTGTACGACAACTGTTTAGGGTGAGTGTACGTGTTAGGGTACGGGTTAGTGTTAGAGTACGAGTTAGGATTAGGGGATGGTTTAGGGTAAGGCTTCGGGTAAGGGTTAGGGTTAGGGGACGGGGACGGGGACGGTTTAGGGTACAGGTTAACGTACATCAACGGTTTAGGGTGAGCGTACGTGTTAGGGCACGGGTTAGTGTTAGCGTACGGGTTAGGATTAGAGGACGGGTTAGGGTAAGGTTTCGGGTAAGGGTTATGGTTAGGGTTAGGGGACGGGGACATTTTAGGCTACAGGTTAGGGTATGACAACGTTTTAGGGTGAGAGTACGTGTTAGGGTACCGGTTAGTGTTAGCGTACGGGTTAGGATTAGTGGACGGGTTAGGGTAAGGCTTCGGGTATGGGTTAGGTTTAGGGTTAGGGTTACGGTTAGTGTTAGGGGATGGGGACGTTTTAGGGTACAGTTTAGGGTACGACAACGGTTTTGGTTGAGCGTACGTGTTAGGGTATGGGTTAGGGTTAGCGTACGGGTTAGGATTAGGGGACGGGTTAGGGGAAGGCTTCTGGTTAGTGTTAGGGTTAGGGTTAGGGTTAGGTGATGGGGACGGTTTAGGGTACAGGTTAGGATACGACAACGGTTAAGGGTGAGCATACCTGTTAGGGTACGGGTAAGGGTTATCGTACGGGTTAGGATTAGGGGACGGGTTAGGGTAAGGCTTCGGGTAAGGGTTAGGTTTAGGGTTAGGGTTAGGGTTAGGGGACGGGGACGGTTTACGGTACAGGTTAGCGTACAACAACGGTTCAGGGTGAGCGTAATTGTTAGGGCAAGGGTTAGTGTTAGCGTACGGTTTCGGATTAGTGGACGGGTTAGTGTAAGGCTTTGGGTAAGGGCTGGGTTAGGGTTAGGGTTAGGTTACGGGGTCGGTGTAGGGTACAGGTTAGGGTATGACAGAGTTTTAAGGTGAGTGTACATGTTAGAGTACGGGTTTGTGTTAGCGTACGGGTTAGGATTAGTGGACGGGTTAGGGTAAGGCTTCGGATAAAAGTTAGGTTTAGGGTTAGGGTTAATGTTAGGGTTAGGGGACGGGGACGGTTTAGGGTACAGTTTAGGGTACGACAACGTTTTAGGGTGAGCGTAAGTGTTAGGGTACGGGTTAGTGTTAGCATACGGGTTAGGATTAGGGGACGGGTTAGGGTAAGACTTCGGGTAAGGGTTAGGGTTAGGGATCGGGTTAGGGGATGGGGACGGTTTAGGATACAGGTTAGGGTACGACAGCGTTTTAATATGAGCGTACGAGTTAGGTTACGGATTAATGTTACCGTACGGATTAGGATTTGGGGACGGGTTAGGGTAAGGCTTCGGGTAAGGATTAGGGTTAGGGTTAGGGTTAGAGTTAGGGGACGGGGCAGTTTAGGGTACAGGTTAGGGTACGACCAATATTTAGGATGAGCGTACAGGTTAGTGTTAGCGTACGTGTTAGGATTAGGGGACGGTTTAGGTTAAGGCTTCGGGTAAGGGTTAGGGTTAGGGTTAGGGTTAGGGGACGGGGACGGTTTAGGGTACAGGTTAGGGTATGACAAAGGTTTAGGGTGAGCGTACGTGTTAGGGCACGGTTTAATGTTAGCGTACGGGTTAGGATTAGGGGACGGGTTAGTGTAAGGCTTCAGGTAAGGTTTAGGGTTAGGGTTAGGGTTAGGGTTAGGGTTAGGGGACGGGGACGGTTTAGGGTACAGGTTAGTGTACGACAACGTTTTAGGGTGAGCGTACGTGTTAGGGTACAGTTTAGTGTTAGCGTATGGGTTAGGATTAGGGGACGGGGTAGGGTAAGGCTTCGGGTAACGGTTAGGGTTAGGGTTAGGGTTAGGGGACGGGGCCGGTTTAGGGTAAAGGTTAGCGTCCGACAAGGTTTTAGGATGAGCGTACTTGTTAGTGCACGGGTTACTGTTAGCGTACGGGTTAGGATTAAAGGACGGGATAGAGTAAGGCTTCGGGTAAGGGTTAGGGTTAGAGTTAGGGTTAGAGTTAGGGTTAGTGGACGGGGACGGTTTAGGGTACAGGTTAGGGTACGACAACCGTTTAGGGTGAACGTACGTGTTAGGGTAGAGGTTAGTGTTAGCGTACGGGTTAGGATTAGGGGACGGTTTAGGGTAAGGCTTCGGGTAAGGGTTAGGTTTAGGGTTAGGGTTAGTGTTAGGGTACGGGGACGGTTTAGGTTACAGGTTAGGGTACAACAACGGTTTAGGGTGAGCGTACGTGTTAGGGTACGGGGTAGTGTTAGCGTATGAGTTAGGATTAGGTGACGTGTTAGGGTAAGCCTTCGGGTATGGGTTAGGGTTAGGGTTAGGGGTAGGATTTGGGGACGGGGACGGTGACGGTTTAGGATATAGTATACTGTACGACAATGGTTTAGGGTGAGCGTACGTGTTAGGTTACGGGTTAGTGTTAGCGTACGGATTAGGATTAGGGTACGGATTAGTGTAAGGCCTCGGGTAAGGTTTAGGGTTAGGGTTAGGGTTAGTGTTAGGGGACAGGGACGGTTTCAGTTACAGGTTAGGGTACGATAATGGTTTAGGGTGTGCGTACGTGTTAGGGTACGGGTTAGTGTTAGCGTACGGGTTAGGATTAGGGGACGGGTTAGGGTAAGGCTTCGGGTAAGGTTTAGGGTTAGTTTTAGGGTTAGGGTTAGGGGACAGGGACGTTTTAAGTTACAGGTTAGGGTACGACATCGGTTTAGGGTGCGCGTACGTGTTAGGGTACGGGTTAGTGTTAGCGTACGGGTTAGGATTAGGGGACGGGTTAGGGTAACGCTTCGGGTAAGTGTTAGTGTTAGGGTTAGGGTTAAGGGACGGGGACGGTTTAGGGTAGAGGTTAGGGTACGTCAACGGTTTAGGGTGAGTGTACGTGTTAGGGTACGGATTAGTGTTAGCGTATGATTTAGGAGTAGGGGACGGGTTAGTGTAAGGCTTCGGGTAAGGGTTAGGGTTAGGGTTACGGTTAGGGGACAGAAACGGTTTAGGGTACTGGTTAGGGAACGTCAACGGTTTAGTGTGAGCGAACATGTTAGGGTAAAGGTTAGTGTTAGCGTACGCGTTAGGATTAAGGGACACGTTAGGGTAAGGCTTTGGGTAAGTGTTAGGGTTTGGGTTAGGCTTAGGATTAGGGGTAGGGGATGGGGACGGTTTAGGGTACAGGTTAGTGTACGAGAACGGTTTAGAGTGAGCGTACGTGATAGGGTATGGGTTAGTGTTAGCGTATGGGTTAGGATTAGGTGACGGGTTAGGGTAAGCTTTCGGGTAAGGGTTAGGGTTAGGGTTAGGGGACGGGGACGGGGACGGTTTAGTGTAGAGGTTAGGGTACGACAACGTTTTAGGGTGAGCGTACGTGTTAGGGTACGGGTTAGTGTTACCGTACGGGTTAGGATTAGGGGACGGGTTAGGTTAAGGCTTCGGTTAAGGTTTAGGTTTAGGGTTAGGGTTAGTTTTAGGGTTAGGCGACGGGTATGGTTTAGGGTACAGGTTAGGGTACGACAACGGTTTAGCGTGAGCATACGTGTTAGTGTATATTTGAGTGTTAGCGTACGGTTCAGGATTAGTTGTCGGGTTAGGTTAAGGCTTCAGGTAAGGTTTAGGGTTATGGTTAGGGTTAGAGTTAGGGTTAGGGGACGGGGACAGTTTAGGGTACAGTTTAGGGAACGACAACGGTTTAGGGTGAACGTACGTGTTAGGGTACGGGTTAGTGTTATCGTACGGGTGAGGATTAGGGGACGTGTTAGTGTAAGTCTTTGGGTAAGGGTTAGGGTTAGGGTTAGGGTTAGGGTTATGGTTAGGGGACCGGGACGGCTTAGGGTACAGGTTATGACACGACAACAGTTTACGGTGAGCGTACGTGTTAGGGTACGGTTTAGTGTTAGCATAAGCGTTTGGATTAGGGGACGGTTTATGGTAAGGTTTCGGGTAAGGCTTAGCATTAGGGTTAGGGTTAGGTTTAGGGTTAGTGTTAGGGGACGGGGTTGGTTTAGGGTACAGGTGAGTGTACGACAACGGTTTAGGCTGACCGTACGTATTAGGGTACGGGTTAGTGTTAGCGCACGGGTTAGGATTAGGGGACGGGTTAAGGTAAGTCTTCGGGTAAGGGTTAGTGTTAGGGTTAGGGGACGTAGACGGGGACGGTATAGGGTAGAGTTTAGGGTACGCAAACGGTTTAGGGTGAGCGTACGTGTTAGGGTATGGGTTCGTGTTAGCGTAGAGGTTAGGATTAGGGGACGTGTTAGGGTAAGGCTTTGGGTAAGGTTTAGGGTTAGGGTTAGGGTTAGGTTTAGGGTTAGGGGACGGAGACGGTTTAGGGTACAGGTTAGGGTGTGACAACGGTTTAGGGTGAGCTTACGTGTTAGGGTATGGGTTAGTGTTAGCATACGGTTTAGGATTAGGGGACAGGTTAGGGTAAGGCTTCGGGTAAGGGTTACGGTCAGGGTTAGGTTTAGGGTTAGGGAACGGAGACGGTTTAGGGTACGACAACGATTTAGGGTGAGCGTACGTGTTAAGGTATGGGTTAGTGTTAGCGTACGGTGTAGGATTATGGGACGGGTTAGTGTAAGGCTTCGGGTAAGGTTTAGGGTTAGGGTTAGGGTTAGTGTTAGGGGACAGGGACGGTTTAAGTTATAGTTTAGGGTACGATAATGGTTTAGGGTGTGCATGCGTGTTAGGGTACGGGTTAGTGTTAGCGTACGGGTTAGGATTAGGGGACGGGTTAGGGTAAGGCTTCGGGTAAGGTTTAGGGTTAGGGTTAGGGTTAGTGTTAGGGGACAGGGACGGTTTAAGTTACAGGTTAGGGTACGATAATGGTTTAGAGTGTGCATACGTGTTAGGGTACGGGTTAGTGTTAGCGTACGGGTTAGGATTAGGGGACGGGTTAGGGTAACGATTCGGGTAAGGGTTAGTGTTAGGGTTAGGGTTAGGGGACGGGGACGGTTTAGGGTACAGATTAGGGTACGACAACTGTTTAGCCTGAGTGTACGTGTTAGGGCACGGTTTAGCGTTATCGTACGGGTTAGGATTAGGGGAAGAGTTAGTGTAAGACTTCGGGTAAGGGTTAGTGTTAGTGTTAGGGTTAGGGGACGGGGACGGTTTAGGGTACAGGTTAGGGTACGACAACGGTTTAGGGTGAGCGTACGTGTTAGGCATGGGTTAGTGTTAGCGTACGGGTTAGGATTAGGGGACCGGTTACTGTAAGGCTTCGGGTAAGGGTTAGGTTTAGGGTTAGGGTCAGGGTTAGGGTTAGGGTTAGGGGACGGGGACGGGGATGGTTAAGGGAACAGGGTAGGTTACGACAAAGGTTTAGAGTGAGCGTTCGTGTTAGGGTACGGGTTAATGTTAGCATAAGGGTTAGGATTAAGGGACGGATTAGGGTAAGGCTTCGGGTAAGGGTTAGGGTTAGGATTAGGGTTAGGTTTAGGGTTAGGGTTAGGGGACGGTTTATGGTACAGGTTAGGGTACGACAACAGTTTAGGGTGAGCGTACGTGTTAGGGTACGGGTTAGTGTTAGCGTACGGTTTAGGATTAGGGTACGTGTTAGGGTAAGGTTGCGGGTAAGAGTTAGTGTTAGTGTTAGGGGACAGGGATGGTTTAGGGTACAGATAAAGGTACGACAACAGTTTAGTGTGAACGTACGTGTTAGGTTATGGGTTATCATTAGCGAAATGGTTAGGATTATGGGACGGTTTAGCGTAAGGCTTCGGGTAAGGGTTAGGTTTAGGGTTAGGGTTAGAGTTAGGGTTAGGGGTTGGGGATGGTTTAGGGTACAGGTTTGTTTACGACAATGGTTTAGGGTGAGAGTACGTATTAGGGTACAGGTTAGTGTTAGCGTACGGGTTAGGATTAGGGGACGGTTTAGGGTAAGGCTTCGGGTAAGGTTTAGGGTTAGGGTTAGGTTTACTGTCAGGGTTAGGGTACGGGGACGGTTTAGGGTGCAGTTTTGTGTACGAAAATGGTTTAGGGTGAGCGTACCTGATAGGGTATGGATTAGTGTTAGTGTACGGGTTAAGATTAGGGGACGCGTTAGGGTAAGGCTTCGGTTAAGGGTTAGAGTTGGGGTTGGGTTAGGGTTAGGATTAGGGGACGGGGATGGTTTAGTGTACAGGTTAGGGTACGACAACGATTTCCGGTGAGCGTACCTGTTACGGTATGGTTTAGTTTTAGCGTACGGGTTAGGATTAGCGGACAGCTTAGGGTAAGTGTTCGGGTAAGTGTTAGGGTTAGGTTTAGGGTTAGGGTTAAGGTTAGGGTTAGGGTTAGCGGACGGGGACGGCTTAGGGTACAGCTTAAGGTACGACAACGGTTTAGGGTGAGCGTACGTGTTAAGTTACGGTTTAGTGTTAGCGTACACATTAGGATTATGTGACGGGTTAGGGTAAGGCTTCGGGTAAGGGTTAGGGCTAGGGTTAGGGTTAGGGGATGGGGACGGTTAAGGGTACAAGTTAGGGTACGACAACGGTTTATGGTGAGCGTACATGTTAGGTTACGGGTTAGTGTTAGCGTACGGGTTAGGATTAGGGGACAGGTTAGGGTAAGGCTTCGGGTAAGGGTTAGCGTTAGGGTTAGGGTTAGGGGACGGGGACCGTTTAGGTTACAGGTTAGTGTAGGACAACGGTTTAGGGTGAGCGTACGTGTTAGGGTACTGATTAGTGTTAGCGTACGGGTTAGGATTATGGGACGGTTTAGGGTAAGGCTTCGGGTAAGGGTTAGGGTAAGGGTTAGGGGACGGGGACAGTTTAGGGTACAGGTTAGTGTACGACAACTGTTTAGGATGAGCGTGCGTTTAGGGTACAGGTTAGTGTTAGTGTGTGGGTTAGGATTAGGGGACAGGTTAGGGTAAGGCTTCGGGTAAGGGTTAGGGTTAGGGTTAGGGATAGGGGACGGGGACGGTTTAGGGTACAGGTTAGGGTACGACAACGGTTTAGGGTGAGGGTACGTTTTAGGGTATGGGTTAGGGTTAGCGTACGGTTAGGATTACGGGACGGGTTAGAGGAAGGATTCGGGTAAGGGTTAGGGTTAGGGTTAGGGTTAGGGTTAGGGGACGGGGATGCTTTAGGGTACAGGTTAGTGTACGACAGGGGTTTAGGGTGAGCATACGTGTTAGGGTACAGGTTAGTGTTAGCGTATGGCTTAGGATTAGGGGACGGGTTAGAGTAAGGCTTCGGGTAAGTGTTAGGGTTAGGGATAGGGTTAGGTTTAGTGTTAGGGGACGGGGCCGGTTTAGGGTACAGGTTGGTGTACGACAACGATTTAGGGTGAGCCTACGTGTTAGGGTACGGGTTAGTGTTAGCGTACGTGTTAGGATTATGGGATGGGTTAGGGTAGGGCTTCGGGTAAGGCTTAGGTTTAGTGTTATGGTTATGATTAGGGTTAGGGGACCAGGTCGGTTTAGGGTACAGGTTAGGGTACGACAATAGTTTAGGGTGAGGGTACGTGTTAGGGCACGGTTTACTGTTAGCGTACGGGTTAGGATTAGGGGACGGGTTAGTGTAAGGCTTCGGGTAAGGTTTAGGGTTAGGGTTAGGGTTATGGTTAGGGTTAGGGGACGAGGACTGTTTAGGGTACATGTTAGGGTACGACAACGGTTTAGGGTGAGCGTACGTGTTAGGGTACAGTTTAGTGTTAGCGTATGGGTTAGGATTAGGTGACGGGTTAGGGTAAGGCTTCGGGTAAGGGTTAGGATTAGGGTTAATGTTAGGGTTAGGTGACGGGGCCGGTTTAGGGTACATGTTAGGGTACGACAACGGTTAAAAGTGAACGTACGTGTTAGGGTACGGGTTAGTGTTAGCGTACGGGTTAGGATTAGGGGACGGGTTAGGGTAGGGCTTCGGGTAAGGGTTAGGTTTAGTGTTATGGGTAGGGTTAGGGTTAGGGGACGGGGATGGTTTAGGGTACAGGTTAAGGTACGACAACGGTTTAGTGTTAGCGTACAGGTTAGGATTAGGGGATGGTTTAGTGTAAGGCTTCAGGTAAGGTTTAGGGTTAGGGTTAGGGTTAGGGTTAGGGGATGGGGACTGGGACGGTTTAGGGTACAGTTTAGTGTACGACAACGGGTTAGGGTGAGCGTACGTGTTAGGGTACAGTTTAGTGTTAGCGTATGGGTTAGGATTAGGGGACGGGTTAGGGTAAGGCTTCAGGTAAGTGTTAGGGTTAGGGTTAGGGGACGGGGCCGGTTTAGGGTACACGTTTGGGTACGACAACGGTTTAAAGTGAACGTACGTGTTAGGGTACGGGTTAGTGTTAGCGTACTGTTTAGGATTGGGGACGGGTTAGGGTAAGGCTTCGGGTAAGGGTTAGGGTTAGTTTTAAGGTTTGGGTTAGGTGATGGGGACGGTTTAGGATACAGGTTAGGTAACGACAATGGTTTAGGGTGAATATAAGTGTTAGGCTACTGGTTAGTGTTAGCGTACGGGTTAGGATTAGGGGACGGGTTAGGGTAAGGCTTCGGGTAAGGACTAGGGTTAGTTATGGGTTAGGGTTAGAGTTAGAGGTCGGGGACGGTTTTGGGTACAGGTTAGTGTACGACAACTGTTTAGGGTGAGTGTACGTGTTAGGGTACGGGTTAGTGTTAGAGTACGAGTTAGGATTAGGGGATGGTTTAGGGTAAGGCTTCGGGTAAGGGTTAGGGTTAGGGGACGGGGACGGGGACGGTTTAGGGTACAGGTTAACGTACATCAACGGTTTAGGGTGAGCGTACGTGTTAGGGCACGGGTTAGTGTTAGCGTACGGGTTAGGATTAGAGGACGGGTTAGGGTAAGGTTTCGGGTAAGGGTTATGGTTAGGGTTAGGGGACGGGGACATTTTAGGCTACAGGTTAGGGTATGACAACGTTTTAGGGTGAGAGTACGTGTTAGGGTACCGGTTAGTGTTAGCGTACGGGTTAGGATTAGTGGACGGGTTAGGGTAAGGCTTCGGGTATGGGTTAGGTTTAGGGTTAGGGTTATGGTTAGTGTTAGGGGATGGGGACGTTTTAGGGTACAGTTTAGGGTACGACAACGGTTTTGGTTGAGCGTACGTGTTAGGGTATGGGTTAGGGTTAGCGTACGGGTTAGGATTAGGGGACGGGTTAGGGGAAGGCTTCTGGTTAGTGTTAGGGTTAGGGTTAGGGTTAGGTGATGGGGACGGTTTAGGGTACAGGTTAGGATACGACAACGGTTAAGGGTGAGCATACCTGTTAGGGTACGGGTAAGGGTTATCGTACGGGTTAGGATTAGGGGACGGGTTAGGGTAAGGCTTCGGGTAAGGGTTAGGTTTAGGGTTAGGGTTAGGGTTAGGGGACGGGGACGGTTTACGGTACAGGTTAGCGTACAACAACGGTTCAGGGTGAGCGTAATTGTTAGGGCAAGGGTTAGTGTTAGCGTACGGTTTCGGATTAGTGGACGGGTTAGTGTAAGGCTTTGGGTAAGGGCTGGGTTAGGGTTAGGGTTAGGTTACGGGGTCGGTGTAGGGTACAGGTTAGGGTATGACAGAGTTTTAAGGTGAGTGTACATGTTAGAGTACGGGTTTGTGTTAGCGTACGGGTTAGGATTAGTGGACGGGTTAGGGTAAGGCTTCGGATAAAAGTTAGGTTTAGGGTTAGGGTTAATGTTAGGGTTAGGGGACGGGGACGGTTTAGGGTACAGTTTAGGGTACGACAACGTTTTAGGGTGAGCGTAAGTGTTAGGGTACGGGTTAGTGTTAGCATACGGGTTAGGATTAGGGGACGGGTTAGGGTAAGACTTCGGGTAAGGGTTAGGGTTAGGGATCGGGTTAGGGGATGGGGACGGTTTAGGATACAGGTTAGGGTACGACAGCGTTTTAATATGAGCGTACGAGTTAGGTTACGGATTAATGTTACCGTACGGATTAGGATTTGGGGACGGGTTAGGGTAAGGCTTCGGGTAAGGATTAGGGTTAGGGTTAGGGTTAGAGTTAGGGGACGGGGCAGTTTAGGGTACAGGTTAGGGTACGACCAATATTTAGGATGAGCGTACAGGTTAGTGTTAGCGTACGTGTTAGGATTAGGGGACGGTTTAGGTTAAGGCTTCGGGTAAGGGTTAGGGTTAGGGTTAGGGTTAGGGGACGGGGACGGTTTAGGGTACAGGTTAGGGTATGACAAAGGTTTAGGGTGAGCGTACGTGTTAGGGCACGGTTTAATGTTAGCGTACGGGTTAGGATTAGGGGACGGGTTAGTGTAAGGCTTCAGGTAAGGTTTAGGGTTAGGGTTAGGGTTAGGGTTAGGGTTAGGGGACGGGGACGGTTTAGGGTACAGGTTAGTGTACGACAACGTTTTAGGGTGAGCGTACGTGTTAGGGTACAGTTTAGTGTTAGCGTATGGGTTAGGATTAGGGGACGGGGTAGGGTAAGGCTTCGGGTAACGGTTAGGGTTAGGGTTAGGGTTAGGGGACGGGGCCGGTTTAGGGTAAAGGTTAGCGTCCGACAAGGTTTTAGGATGAGCGTACTTGTTAGTGCACGGGTTACTGTTAGCGTACGGGTTAGGATTAAAGGACGGGATAGAGTAAGGCTTCGGGTAAGGGTTAGGGTTAGAGTTAGGGTTAGAGTTAGGGTTAGTGGACGGGGACGGTTTAGGGTACAGGTTAGGGTACGACAACCGTTTAGGGTGAACGTACGTGTTAGGGTAGAGGTTAGTGTTAGCGTACGGGTTAGGATTAGGGGACGGTTTAGGGTAAGGCTTCGGGTAAGGGTTAGGTTTAGGGTTAGGGTTAGTGTTAGGGTACGGGGACGGTTTAGGTTACAGGTTAGGGTACAACAACGGTTTAGGGTGAGCGTACGTGTTAGGGTACGGGGTAGTGTTAGCGTATGAGTTAGGATTAGGTGACGTGTTAGGGTAAGCCTTCGGGTATGGGTTAGGGTTAGGGTTAGGGGTAGGATTTGGGGACGGGGACGGTGACGGTTTAGGATATAGTATACTGTACGACAATGGTTTAGGGTGAGCGTACGTGTTAGGTTACGGGTTAGTGTTAGCGTACGGATTAGGATTAGGGTACGGATTAGTGTAAGGCCTCGGGTAAGGTTTAGGGTTAGGGTTAGGGTTAGTGTTAGGGGACAGGGACGGTTTCAGTTACAGGTTAGGGTACGATAATGGTTTAGGGTGTGCGTACGTGTTAGGGTACGGGTTAGTGTTAGCGTACGGGTTAGGATTAGGGGACGGGTTAGGGTAAGGCTTCGGGTAAGGTTTAGGGTTAGTTTTAGGGTTAGGGTTAGGGGACAGGGACGTTTTAAGTTACAGGTTAGGGTACGACATCGGTTTAGGGTGCGCGTACGTGTTAGGGTACGGGTTAGTGTTAGCGTACGGGTTAGGATTAGGGGACGGGTTAGGGTAACGCTTCGGGTAAGTGTTAGTGTTAGGGTTAGGGTTAAGGGACGGGGACGGTTTAGGGTAGAGGTTAGGGTACGTCAACGGTTTAGGGTGAGTGTACGTGTTAGGGTACGGATTAGTGTTAGCGTATGATTTAGGAGTAGGGGACGGGTTAGTGTAAGGCTTCGGGTAAGGGTTAGGGTTAGGGTTACGGTTAGGGGACAGAAACGGTTTAGGGTACTGGTTAGGGAACGTCAACGGTTTAGTGTGAGCGAACATGTTAGGGTAAAGGTTAGTGTTAGCGTACGGGTTAGGATTAAGGGACACGTTAGGGTAAGGCTTTGGGTAAGTGTTAGGGTTTGGGTTAGGCTTAGGATTAGGGGTAGGGGATGGGGACGGTTTAGGGTACAGGTTAGTGTACGAGAACGGTTTAGAGTGAGCGTACGTGATAGGGTATGGGTTAGTGTTAGCGTATGGGTTAGGATTAGGTGACGGGTTAGGGTAAGCTTTCGGGTAAGGGTTAGGGTTAGGGTTAGGGGACGGGGACGGGGACGGTTTAGTGTAGAGGTTAGGGTACGACAACGTTTTAGGGTGAGCGTACGTGTTAGGGTACGGGTTAGTGTTACCGTACGGGTTAGGATTAGGGGACGGGTTAGGTTAAGGCTTCGGTTAAGGTTTAGGTTTAGGGTTAGGGTTAGTTTTAGGGTTAGGCGACGGGTATGGTTTAGGGTACAGGTTAGGGTACGACAACGGTTTAGCGTGAGCATACGTGTTAGTGTATATTTGAGTGTTAGCGTACGGTTCAGGATTAGTTGTCGGGTTAGGTTAAGGCTTCAGGTAAGGTTTAGGGTTATGGTTAGGGTTAGAGTTAGGGTTAGGGGACGGGGACAGTTTAGGGTACAGTTTAGGGAACGACAACGGTTTAGGGTGAACGTACGTGTTAGGGTACGGGTTAGTGTTATCGTACGGGTGAGGATTAGGGGACGTGTTAGTGTAAGTCTTTGGGTAAGGGTTAGGGTTAGGGTTAGGGTTAGGGTTATGGTTAGGGGACCGGGACGGCTTAGGGTACAGGTTATGACACGACAACAGTTTACGGTGAGCGTACGTGTTAGGGTACGGTTTAGTGTTAGCATAAGCGTTTGGATTAGGGGACGGTTTATGGTAAGGTTTCGGGTAAGGCTTAGCATTAGGGTTAGGGTTAGGTTTAGGGTTAGTGTTAGGGGACGGGGTTGGTTTAGGGTACAGGTGAGTGTACGACAACGGTTTAGGCTGACCGTACGTATTAGGGTACGGGTTAGTGTTAGCGCACGGGTTAGGATTAGGGGACGGGTTAAGGTAAGTCTTCGGGTAAGGGTTAGTGTTAGGGTTAGGGGACGTAGACGGGGACGGTATAGGGTAGAGTTTAGGGTACGCAAACGGTTTAGGGTGAGCGTACGTGTTAGGGTATGGGTTCGTGTTAGCGTAGAGGTTAGGATTAGGGGACGTGTTAGGGTAAGGCTTTGGGTAAGGTTTAGGGTTAGGGTTAGGGTTAGGTTTAGGGTTAGGGGACGGAGACGGTTTAGGGTACAGGTTAGGGTGTGACAACGGTTTAGGGTGAGCTTACGTGTTAGGGTATGGGTTAGTGTTAGCATACGGTTTAGGATTAGGGGACAGGTTAGGGTAAGGCTTCGGGTAAGGGTTACGGTCAGGGTTAGGTTTAGGGTTAGGGAACGGAGACGGTTTAGGGTACGACAACGATTTAGGGTGAGCGTACGTGTTAAGGTATGGGTTAGTGTTAGCGTACGGTGTAGGATTATGGGACGGGTTAGTGTAAGGCTTCGGGTAAGGTTTAGGGTTAGGGTTAGGGTTAGTGTTAGGGGACAGGGACGGTTTAAGTTATAGTTTAGGGTACGATAATGGTTTAGGGTGTGCATGCGTGTTAGGGTACGGGTTAGTGTTAGCGTACGGGTTAGGATTAGGGGACGGGTTAGGGTAAGGCTTCGGGTAAGGTTTAGGGTTAGGGTTAGGGTTAGTGTTAGGGGACAGGGACGGTTTAAGTTACAGGTTAGGGTACGATAATGGTTTAGAGTGTGCATACGTGTTAGGGTACGGGTTAGTGTTAGCGTACGGGTTAGGATTAGGGGACGGGTTAGGGTAACGATTCGGGTAAGGGTTAGTGTTAGGGTTAGGGTTAGGGGACGGGGACGGTTTAGGGTACAGATTAGGGTACGACAACTGTTTAGCCTGAGTGTACGTGTTAGGGCACGGTTTAGCGTTATCGTACGGGTTAGGATTAGGGGAAGAGTTAGTGTAAGACTTCGGGTAAGGGTTAGTGTTAGTGTTAGGGTTAGGGGACGGGGACGGTTTAGGGTACAGGTTAGGGTACGACAACGGTTTAGGGTGAGCGTACGTGTTAGGCATGGGTTAGTGTTAGCGTACGGGTTAGGATTAGGGGACCGGTTACTGTAAGGCTTCGGGTAAGGGTTAGGGTTAGGGTTAGGGTCAGGGTTAGGGTTAGGGTTAGGGGACGGGGACGGGGATGGTTAAGGGAACAGGGTAGGTTACGACAAAGGTTTAGAGTGAGCGTTCGTGTTAGGGTACGGGTTAATGTTAGCATAAGGGTTAGGATTAAGGGACGGATTAGGGTAAGGCTTCGGGTAAGGGTTAGGGTTAGGATTAGGGTTAGGTTTAGGGTTAGGGTTAGGGGACGGTTTATGGTACAGGTTAGGGTACGACAACAGTTTAGGGTGAGCGTACGTGTTAGGGTACGGGTTAGTGTTAGCGTACGGTTTAGGATTAGGGTACGTGTTAGGGTAAGGTTGCGGGTAAGAGTTAGTGTTAGTGTTAGGGGACAGGGATGGTTTAGGGTACAGATAAAGGTACGACAACAGTTTAGTGTGAACGTACGTGTTAGGTTATGGGTTATCATTAGCGAAATGGTTAGGATTATGGGACGGTTTAGCGTAAGGCTTCGGGTAAGGGTTAGGTTTAGGGTTAGGGTTAGAGTTAGGGTTAGGGGTTGGGGATGGTTTAGGGTACAGGTTTGTTTACGACAATGGTTTAGGGTGAGAGTACGTATTAGGGTACAGGTTAGTGTTAGCGTACGGGTTAGGATTAGGGGACGGTTTAGGGTAAGGCTTCGGGTAAGGTTTAGGGTTAGGGTTAGGTTTACTGTCAGGGTTAGGGTACGGGGACGGTTTAGGGTGCAGTTTTGTGTACGAAAATGGTTTAGGGTGAGCGTACCTGATAGGGTATGGATTAGTGTTAGTGTACGGGTTAAGATTAGGGGACGCGTTAGGGTAAGGCTTCGGTTAAGGGTTAGAGTTGGGGTTGGGTTAGGGTTAGGATTAGGGGACGGGGATGGTTTAGTGTACAGGTTAGGGTACGACAACGATTTCCGGTGAGCGTACCTGTTACGGTATGGTTTAGTTTTAGCGTACGGGTTAGGATTAGCGGACAGCTTAGGGTAAGTGTTCGGGTAAGTGTTAGGGTTAGGTTTAGGGTTAGGGTTAAGGTTAGGGTTAGGGTTAGCGGACGGGGACGGCTTAGGGTACAGCTTAAGGTACGACAACGGTTTAGGGTGAGCGTACGTGTTAAGTTACGGTTTAGTGTTAGCGTACACATTAGGATTATGTGACGGGTTAGGGTAAGGCTTCGGGTAAGGGTTAGGGCTAGGGTTAGGGTTAGGGGATGGGGACGGTTAAGGGTACAAGTTAGGGTACGACAACGGTTTAGGGTGAGCGTACATGTTAGGTTACGGGTTAGTGTTAGCGTACGGGTTAGGATTAGGGGACAGGTTAGGGTAAGGCTTCGGGTAAGGGTTAGCGTTAGGGTTAGGGTTAGGGGACGGTGACAGTTTAGCGTACATGTTAGGGTACGACAACGTTTTAGGGTGAGCGTACGTGTTAGGGTACGGGTTAGTGTTAGCGTACGTTTTAGGATTAGGGGACGGGTTAGGGTAAGGCTTCGGGTAAGTGTTAGGGTTGAGGTTGAGTTAGGGTTAGGTTTAGGGTACGGGGACGGTTTAGTGTACAGGTTAGTGTACGACAATGGTTTCGGGTGAGCGTACATGTTAGGGTACGGGTTAGTGTTAGCGTACGGGTTAGGATTAGCGGACGGGTTAGGGTAAGGTTTCGGGTAAGTGTTAGGGTTAGGTTTACAGTTAGGGTTAAGGTTAGGGTTAGGGTTAGGGGACTGGGACGGCTTAGGGTACAGCTTAGGGTACGAAAACGGTTTAGCGTGAGCGCACGTGTTAGGGTACGGTTTAGTGTTAGCGTACACGTTAGGATTATGCGACGTTTTAGGGTGAGGCTTCGGGTAAGGGTTAGGGTTATGGTTAGGGTTAGGGTTAGGGTTAGGGGACGGGGACAGTTTAGGTTACCGGTTAGTGTACAAAAACGGTTTATCGTGAGTGTACGTGTTATGGTATGGTTTAATGTTAGCGTACGGTTCAGGATTAGGGGACGGGTTAGGTTAAGGCTTTGGCTAAGGGTTAGGCTTAGGGTTAGGGTTAGGGTTAGGGAACGGTTTAGGGTACAGGTTAGGGTACGACAACAGTTTAGGGTGAGTGTATGTGTTAGGTTACGTGTTAGTGTTAGCCTACGGGTTAGGATTAGGTGATGGGTTAGGGTAAGGCTTCAGGTAAGTGTTAGTGTTAGGGTTAGGGTTAGGGTTAGGGGACGGGGACGGTATAGGATACAGGGTAGGGTACGACAGCGGTTTAGGGTGAGCGTACGTGATAGGGTATGGGTTAGTGTTAGCGTACGGGTTAGGATTAGGGGACGTGGTAGGGTAAGGCTTCGGGTAAGAGTTAGTGTTACGGGACGGGGACAGTTTAGGGTACAGGTTAGGGTACGACAACGGTTTAGTGTGAGCGTACATGTAGGGTACGTGTTAGTGTTAGCTTACGGGTTAGGATTAGGGGACGGGTTAGGGTAAGGCTTTGGGTAAGGTTTAGTGTAAGGGTTAGGGTTAGGGTTAGTGTTAGGGGACGGGGACGGTATGGGCTACAGGTTAGTGTACGACAAAGGTTTAGGGTGAGCGTACATGTTTGGTTACGGTTTAGTGTTAGCGTATGTTTTAGGATTAGGGGACGGGTTGGTGTAACGCTTCGCTTAAGGGTTAGTGTTAGGGTTAGGGTTAGGGGACGGAGACGGTTTAGAGTACAGGTTAGGGTACGACAACTGTTTAGGGTCAGCGTACGTGTTAGGGTACGGGTTAGTGTTAGTGTATGGGTTAGGATTAGGGGATGGGTTAGGGTAAGGCTTCGGGTAAGTGTTAGGGTTGGGGTTAGGGTTAGGGTTAGGGGACGGGGACGGATTAAGGTACAGGTAAGGGTACAACAACGGTTTAGGGTGAGCGTACGTGTTAGGGTATGCTTTAGTGTTAGCGTACGGTTTAGGATTAGGCGACGGTTTAGGGTAAGGCTTCGGGTAAGGGTTAGGGTTAAGGTTAGGGTTAGCGTTAGCGGACGGGGATGGTTTAGGTTACACGTTAGTGTACGACAACGGTTTAGGGTGAGCATACGTGTTAGGGTACGGGTTAGTGTTAGCGTACGGGTTAGGATTAGGGGACGGGTTTGTGTAAGGCTTCGGTTAGGGATAGGGTTAGGATTAGGGTTAGGGGACGGGGACCGGGACGGTTTAGGGTACAGGTTAGGGTACGACAACGGTTTAGGGTGAGCGTACGTGTTAGGGTACGGTTTAGTGTTAGCGTACGGTTTAGAATTAGGGGACGTGTTAGGGTAAGGTTTCAGGTAAGTGTTAGGGTTAGGGTTAGGTTTAGGGTTAAGGTTAGGGTTAGGGTTAGGGGACGGGGAGGGTTTAGGGTACAGGTTAGTGTACAACAACGGTTTAGGGTGAGCGTACGTGTCAGGGTACGGTTTAGTGTTAGCGTACATGTTAGGATTATGCCACGGGTTAGGGTAAGGCTTCGGGTAAGGGTTAGAGTTAGGGTTAGGGTTAGGGTTAGGTTTAGGGGATGGGAACGGCTTAGGGTACAGGTTAGGGTACGACAACGGTTTAGGGTGAGCGTACGTGTTAGGGTACGGGTTAGTGTTAGCGTAAGTGTTAGGATTAGGGGACGGGTTAGTGTAAGGCTTCGGTTAAGTGTTAGGTTTAGGGTTAGGGGACGGGGACGGGGACGGGGATGGTTTAGGGTACAGGTTAGGGTACGACAATGGTTAAGGGTGAGCGTACGTATTAGGGTACGGGTTAGTGTTAGCGTACCGTTTAGGATTAGTTGACGGGTTAGGGTAAGGCTTCGGATAAGGGTTACGGTTAGGGTTAGGGTTAGGTTTAGGGGACGGGGACGGTTTAGGGTACAGGTTATGGTACGTCAGCGGTTTAGGGTGAGCGTACATGTTAGGGTGTGGGTTAGTGTTAGCGTACGGGTTAGGATCAGGGGACGGGTTAGGGTAAATCTTCGGGTAAGTGTTAGGGTTAGGGTTAAGGGACGGGGATGGTTTAGGGTACAGGTTAGGGTATGACAACGTTTTAGGGTGAGCGTATGTGTTAGGGTACGGGTTAGTGTTAGCGTACGGGTTAGGATTAGGGGACGGGTTAGGGTAACGCTTCGGGGAAGTGTTAGTGTTAGGGTTAGGGGACGGGGACGAGGACGGTTTAGGGTACAGGTTAGGTTTCGCCAACGGTTTAGGTTGAGCGTACGTGTTAGGGTACGGGTTAGTGTTAGCGCACGGGTTAGGATTAGGGGACGGGTTATGCTAAGGCTTCGGGTAAGTGTTAGGTTTAGTGTTAGGGTTAGGGTTAGGGGACGGGGACGGTTTTGGTTACAGGTTAATATACGACAACGGTTTAGGGTGAGCCTACGTGTTAGGGTACGGGTTAGTGTTAGCGTACGGGTTATGATTAGTGGACAGGTTAGAGTAAGGCTTTGGGCAAGTGTTAGGGTTAGGGTTAGGGTTAGGGTTAAGGGAAGGTTTAGGGTACAGGTTAGGGTTCGACAACGGGTTAGGGTGAGTGTACGTGTTACATTGCGTGTTAGTGTTAGCGTACAGGTTAGGATTAGGGGACGGGTTAGTGTAAGGCTTCGAGTAAGGTTTACGGTTAGTGTTAGGGTTAGGGGATGGGGACGTTTTGGTGTACAGGTTAGGGTACGACAAAGGGTTAGGGTGAGCGTACGAGTTAGGTTACGGTTCAGTTTTTGTGTACGGGCTAGGATTAGGGGACGGGTTAGGGTAAGGCTTCGGGTAAGGGTTAGGGCTAGGGTTAGGGTTAGGGGATGGGGACGGTTAAGGGTAAAAGTTAGGGTACGACAACGGTTTAGGGTGAGCGTACATGTTAGGTTACGGGTTAGTGTTAGCGTACGGGTTAGGATTAGGGGACGGGTTAGGGTAAGGCTTCGGGTAAGTGTTAGCGTTAGGGTTAGGGTTAGGGGACGGTGACGGTTTAGCGTACATGTTAGGGTACGACAACGTTTTAGGGTGACCGTACGTGTTAGGGTACGGGTTAGTGTTAGCGTACGTTTTAGGATTAGGGGACGGTTTAGGGTAAGGCTTCGGGTAAGGGTTAGGGTTGGGGTTGAGTTAGGGTTAGGTTTAGGGTACGGGGACGGTTTAGTGTACAGGTTAGTGTACGACAACTGTTTCGGGTGAGCGTACATGTTAGGGTACGGGTTAGTGTTAGCGTACGGGTTAGGATTAGCGGACGGGTTAGGGTAAGGTTTTGGGTAAGTGTTAGGGTTAGGTTTACAGTTAGGGTTAAGGTTAGGGTTAGGGTTAGGGGACTGGGACGGCTTAGGGTACAGCTTAGGGTACGAAAACGGTTTAGCATGATCGCACGTGTTAGGGTACGGTTTAGTGTTAGCGTACACGTTAGGATTATGCGACGGTTTAGGGTGAGGCTTCGGGTAAGGGTTAGGGTTATGGTTAAGGTTAGGGTTAGGGTTAGGGGACGGGGACAGTTTAGGTTACCGGTTAGTGTACAAAAACGGTTTATCGTGAGCGTACGTGTTATGGTACGGTTTAATGTTAGCGTACGGTTCAGGATTAGGGGACGGGTTAGGTTAAGGCTTTGGCTAAGGGTTAGGCTTAGGGTTAGGGTTAGGGTTAGGGGACGGTTTAGGGTACAGGTTAGGGTACGACAACAGTTTAGGGTGAGTGTATGTGTTAGGTTACGGGTTAGTGTTAGCCTACAGGTTAGGATTAGGGGATGGGTTAGTGTAAGGCTTCAGGTAAGTGTTAGTGTTAGTGTTAGGGTTAGGGTTAGGGGACGGGGACGGTATAGGATACAGGTTAGGGTTCGACAACGGTTTAGGGTGAGCGTACGTGATAGGGTATGGGTTAGTGTTAGCATACGGGTTAGGATTAGGGGACGTGGTAGGGTAAGGCTTCGGGTAAGGGTTAGTGTTACGGGACGGGGACAGTTTAGGGTACAGGTTAGGGTACGACAACGGTTTAGTGTGAGCGTACATGTTAGGGTATGTGTTAGTGTTAGCTTACGGGTTAGGATTAGGGGACGGGTTAGGGTAAGGCTTTGGGTAAGGTTTAGTGTAAGGGTTAGGGTTAGGGTTAGTGTTAGGGGACGGGGACGGTATTGGCTACAGGTTAGTGTACGACAAAGGTTTAGGGTGAGCGTACATGTTTGGTTATGGTTTAGTGTTAGCGTACGTTTTAGGATTAGGGGACGGGTTGGTGTAACGCTTCGCTTAAGGGTTAGTGTTAGGGTTAGGGTTAGGGGACGGAGACGGTTTAGAGTACAGGTTAGGGTACGACAACGGTTTAGGTTCAGCGTACGTGTTAGGGTACGGGTTAGTGTTAGTGTATGGGTTAGGATTAGGGGATGGGTTAGGGTAAGGCTTCGGGTAAGTGTTAGGGTTGGGGTTAGGGTTAGGGTTAGGGGACGGGGACGGATTAAGGTACAGGTTAGGGTACAACAACGGTTTAGGGTGAGCGTACGTGTTAGGGTATGCTTTAGTGTTAGCGTACGGTTTAGGATTAGCGACGGTTTAGGGTAAGGCTTCGGGAAAGGGTTAGGGTTAAGATTAGGGTTATCGTTAGCAGACAGGGATGGTTTAGGTTACACGTTAGTGTACGACAACGGTTTAGGGTGAGCATACGTGTTAGGGTATGGTTTAGTGTTAGCGTACGGGTTAGGATTAGGGGAAGGGTTAGGGTAAGGCTTCTGGTAAGGGTTAGGGTAAGGGTTACGGTTAGGGTTAGGGGACAGGGATAGTTTAGGGTACAGGTTAGGGTACGACAACGTTTTAGGGTGAGCGTACGTGTTAGGGTACGGGTTAGTGTTAGCGTACGTTTTAGGATTAGGGGACGGTTTAGGGTAAGGCTTCGGGTAAGAGTTAGGGTTGGGGTTGAGTTAGGGTTAGGTTTAGGGTACGGGGACGGTTTAGTGTACAGGTTAGTGTACGACAACGGTCTCGGGTGAGCGTACATGTTAGGGTACGGTTTAGTGTTAGCGTACACGTTAGGATTATGCGACGGTTTAGGGTGAGGCTTCGGGTAAGGGTTAGGGTTATGGTTAGGGTTAGGGTTAGGGTTAGGGGACGGGGACAGTTTAGGTTACCGGTTAGTGTACAAAAACGGTTTATCGTGAGCGTACGTGTTATGGTACGGTTTAATGTTAGCGTACGGTTCAGGATTAGGGGATGGGTTAGGTTAAGGCTTTGGCTAAGGGTTAGGCTTAGGGTTAGGTATGGGTTAGGGGATGGTTTAGGGTACAGGTTAGGGTACGACAACAGTTTAGGGTGAGTGTATGTGTTAGGTTACGGGTTAGTGTTAGCCTACAGGTTAGGATTAGGGGATGGGTTAGTGTAAGGCTTCAGGTAAGTGTTAGTGTTAGGGTTAGGGTTAGGGTTAGGGGACGGGGACGGTATAGGATACAGGTTAGGGTACGACAACGGTTTAGGGTGAGCGTACGTGATAGGGTATGGGTTAGTGTTAGCGTACGGGTTAGGATTAGGGGACGTGTTAGGGTAAGGCTTCGGGTAAGGGTTAGTGTTACGGGACGGGGACAGTTTAGGGTACAGGTTAGGGTACGACAACGGTTTAGTGTGAGCGTACATGTTAGGGTATGTGTTAGTGTTAGCTTACGGGTTAGGATTAGGGGACGGGTTAGGGTAAGGCTTTGGGTAAGGTTTAGTGTAAGGGTTAGGGTTAGGGTTAGTGTTAGGGGACGGGGACGGTATCGGCTACAGGTTAGTGTACGACAAAGGTTTAGGGTGAGCGTACATGTTTGGTTATGGTTTAGTGTTAGCGTACGTTTTAGGATTAGGGGACGGGTTGGTGTAACGCTTCGCTTAAGGGTTAGTGTTAGGGTTAGGGTTAGGGGACGGAGACGGTTTAGAGTACAGGTTAGGGTACGACAATGGTTTAGGGTCAGCGTACGTGTTAGGGTACGGGTTAGTGTTAGTGTATGGGTTAGGACTAGGGGATGGGTTAGGGTAAGGCTTCGGGTAAGTGTTAGGGTTGGGGTTAGGGTTAGGGTTAGGGGACGGGGACGGATTAAGGTACAGGTTAGGGTACAACAACGGTTTAGGGTGAGCGTACGTGTTAGGGTATGCTTTAGTGTTAGCGTACGGTTTAGGATTAGCGACGGTTTAGGGTAAGGCTTCGGGAAAGGGTTAGGGTTAAGATTAGGGTTATCGTTAGCAGACAGGGATGGTTTAGGTTACACGTTAGTGTACGACAACGGTTTAGGGTGAGCATACGTGTTAGGGTATGGTTTAGTGTTAGCGTACGGTTTAGGATTAGGGGAAGGGTTAGGGTAAGGCTTCTGGTAAGGGTTAGGGTAAGGGTTACGGTTAGGGTTAGGGGACAGGGATAGTTTAGGGTACAGGTTAGGGTACGACAAAGTTTTAGGGTGAGCGTACGTGTTAGGGTACGGTTTAGGGTTAGCGTACGGTTTAGGATTAGGGGACGGGTTTGTGTAAGGCTTCGGTTAGGGATAGGGTTAGGATTAGGGTTAGGGGATGGGGACCGGGACGGTTTAGGGTACAGGTTAGGGTACGACAACGGTTTAGTGTGAGCGTACGTGTTAGGGTAAGGTTTAGTGTTAGCGTACGGTTTAGAATTAGGGGACGTGTTAGGGTAAGGTTTCAGGTAAGTGTTAGGGTTAGGGTTAGGTTTAGGGTTAAGGTTAGGGTTAGGGTTAGGGGACGGGGAGGGTTTAGGGTACAGGTTAGTGTACAACAACGGTTTAGGGTGAGCGTACGTGTCAGGGTACGGTTTAGTGTTAGCGTACATGTTAGGATTATGCCACGGGTTAGGGTAAGGCTTCGGGTAAGGGTTAGAGTTAGGGTTAGGGTTAGGGTTAGGTTTAGGGGATGGGAACGGCTTAGGGTACAGGTTAGGGTACGACAACGGTTTAGGGTGAGCGTACGTGTTAGGGTACGGGTTAGTGTTAGCGTAAGTGTTAGGATTAGGGGACGGGTTAG
This sequence comes from Delphinapterus leucas, assembly GCF_059928025.1. Classification (NCBI taxonomy): domain Eukaryota; kingdom Metazoa; phylum Chordata; class Mammalia; order Artiodactyla; family Monodontidae; genus Delphinapterus; species Delphinapterus leucas. Next base: position 5,447,514 of record NW_028322257.1, read on the forward strand.
TGTAAGGCTTCGGTTAAGTGTTAGGGTTAGGGTTAGGGGACGGGGACGGGGACGGGGATGGTTTAGGGTACAGGTTAGGGTACGACAATTGTTAAGGGTGAGCGTACGTATTAGGGTACGGGTTATTGTTAGCGTACGGTTTAGGATTAGTTGACGGGTTAGGGTAAGGCTTCGGATAAGGGTTACAGTTAGGGTTAGGGTTAGGTTTAGGGGACGGGGACGGTTTAGGGTACAGGTTATGGTACGTCAGCGGTTTAGGGTGAGCGTACATGTTAGGGTGTGGGTTAGTGTTAGCGTACGGGTTAGGATCAGGGGACGGGTTATGGTAAATCTTCGGGTAAGTGTTAGGGTTAGGGTTAAGGGACGGGGATGGTTTAGGGTACAGGTTAGGGTATGTCAACGTTTTAGGGTGAGCGTATGTGTTAGGGTACGGGTTAGTGTTAGCGTACGGGTTAGGATTAGGGGACGGGTTAGGGTAACGCTTCGGGGAAGTGTTAGTGTTAGGGTTAGGGGACGGGGACGAGGACGGTTTAGGGTACAGGTTAGGGTTCGCCAACGGTTTAGGTTGAGCGTACGTGTTAGGGTACGGGTTAGTGTTAGCGCACGGGTTAGGATTAGGGGACGGGTTATGCTAAGGCTTCGGGTAAGTGTTAGGTTTAGTGTTAGGGTTAGGGTTAGGGCACGGGGACGGTTTAGGTTACAGGTTAAGGTACGACAACGGTTTAGGTTGAGCCTACGTGTTAGGGTACGGGTTAGTGTTAGCGTACCGGTTATGATTAGTGGACGGGTTAGAGTAAGGCTTCGGGCAAGTGTTAGGGTTAGGGTTAGGGTTAGGGTTAAGGGAAGGTTTAGGGTACAGGTTAGGGTTCGACAACGGGTTAGGGTGAGTGTACGTGTTACATTGTGTGTTAGTGTTAGCGTACAGGTTAGGATTAGGGGATGGGTTAGTGTAAGGCTTCGAGTAAGGTTTACGGTGAGTGTTAGGGTTAGGGGACGGGGACGTTTTGGTGTACAGCTTAGGGTACGACAAAGGGTTAGGGTGAGCGTACGAGTTAGGTTACGGTTTAGTTTTTGTGTACGGGTTAGGATTAGGGCATGGGTTAGGGTAAGGCTTTGGGTAAGTGTTAGGGATAGGTTTAGGGTTAGGGTTCCGGGACCGGGACGGATTAGGGTACAGGATAGGGTACGAAAACAGTTTCGGTTGAGCGTATGTTATAGGGTATCGGTTAGTGTTAGCGTACGGGTTAGGATTAGGGGACGGGTTATGGTAAGGCTTCGCGTAAGGGTTAGGTTTAGGGTTAGGGTTAGGTTTAGGGGCCGGGGACCGTTTAGGGTACAGGTTAGGGTACGACAACAGTTTAGGGTGAGCGTACGTGTTAGGGTACAGGTTAGTGTTAGCGTACGGGTTAGGATTAGTGGACGTGTTAGGGTAAGGCTTTGGGTAAGGTTTAGATTTAGGGTTAGGGTTAGGGTTAGTGGATGGGGACGCTTTAGGTTACAGATTAGTGTATGACAATGGTTTAGGATGAGCGTACATGTTAGGGTATGGGTTAGTGTTAGCGTACGGGTTAGGATTAGGGGACGGGTTAGGGTAAGGCTTCGGGTAAGGATTAGTGTTAGGGTTAGGGTTAGGGTACTGGGACACGGATGGTTTAGGGTACAGGTTAGGGTACCACAACGGTTTAGAGAGAACGTACGTGTTAGGGTATGGGTTAGTGTTAGCGTACGGTTTAGGATTATGGGACGGGTTAGTGTAAGTATTCGGGTAAGGGTTAGCGTTAGGGTTAGGTTTAGGGTTAGGGTTAGTGGATGGGGACGGTTTAGGGTACCGGTTATTGTACGACAACGGTTTAGGGTGCGAGTACATGTTAGGGTACAGGTTAGTGTTAGCGTACGTGTTAGGATTAGGGGACGGTTTAGGGTAAGGCTTTGGGTAAGAGTTAGACTTAGGTTTTGTTATGGTTAGGGGACGGGGACGGTGTAGGGTACAGGTTAGGGTACAACATTGGTTTAGTATGAGCGTACGTGTTAGGATACTGGTTAGTGTTAGCGTACGGGTTAGGATTAGGGGACGGATTAGGGTAAGGCTTCGAGTAAGTGTTAGGGTGACACATAAGGCTGGACACTTCGGGCTGATGGCATTGGTGAGGTTCCGTGAGCAAATGCAGACCCTTTGAAGTCATACTGCATGGTAACCATTCCATGGGTCTCAACTCTCCAGGTTTAAGGGATTCTTCCTTCAGCTAAAACATGCATGGGAAACCCAGAGTACGGTCCACCGTGTCATTGGGAAACGTTTTCAAATGCATCTCAGTTCTCGTCCCCTGGTACACGGGTTCACCATTCCAGACGCTTTACTAACACTCTCCCCACTTGGAGAGTCAGTGCCTTTAACCTCCTGTTTGGCACAGTTTGCAATTTCTGCGCAAGATGAATAGGAATTGGGAGATCCAATGAGAGACTAGCTGTAGCTGTCTGCACGGGCAAATGTAACGCTCATTTCCCACCAGGAAGAGGAATTAACCAAAGGCTCAGCATGCCCTGCCGGAAACAGATTAGGGCCTGAAGCAATCCTGCGGTTTTGCGGTCAGCTCACAAGAAAGCGAGTTGAAGAAAAGAGCTCAAGGGCACTGTAATCCACAAACCTGCAGAGTCATGAATGATAGCTATCGTCCAAAAATATATTCAAGTAAGTCTGCGAAGAGGGCTTTAAAGCGGTGCAGAATTTCAGGAAAACAGTTTCAGGGGGTAGACTGGAATTGCACTTAAAGAATAGGAAAAGAGGCAGAATGGCGACAATGATGCACTTGGCCAAAAAAAATATATAGGTTTTTTCCTGAATATATTCAGGGAAAAACGCATACGCCCTTTTTGGCCAACCAAGCAAGCGTGTGAAGGAAATCTGCACTACAATGAAGTCTCACTGCCCCCCGGTCAAAAGGGCCATGTGAAAAAAGTGTAAAAGAAGGCATCATTGAAGACTAATACAGAATACGAAGTCCTGGTTGTTGGTAGAATGACCAGCAGGGTATAGGCTTTAGGAACTACTGGAGGTGTATCCTCGGTGGCTTCACTGACTCTCCTGACATCCATTACCTTGACTGCTGCAGCCCATGGGGCTCTCAAGGTCAGGCCATTCCCAGGATATGGAGCTCACCCAGGCAGGTACCCCACCCCCACCCCAGGCCACAGGGCCCTCGTGTTCAGGCCCCTCCAAGGATATGGGCTTCCCTTGGCAGGTCCCCTGCAGCCCATGGGGCTCTCGTTGTCAGGTCCCTCCCAGGATACAGAGCTACCCTTGCATGTTTCGTGGTAAGTCTGGGCAAACAGGAACTGTGCACGTAACGCACATTGCAAAGCACTCCCAGCTCACTTGTCGCTCAGATCTGACACAGAGCACCTCAGAGCAGTACTTGAACTAACAAACAGCAGCTCCAAAAGGTCTGTGACCTTGGGGATCACTCTGTGCGGCCTCCCTCCACCTGGTCTTCCAGAGACTTCCACTGCACCCGGGGCACCAGGCCTCTGCCTCCACCCACCACCCTCCCCTCCTCTCCCTGACTCCTGGGTTCCTCTCATTAGGAGAGGGTTTTCTTGAAGTTGTCTCTCACTCATGGGCCAGATAAAATGATTAGAAAACAAGCCAGAGGTACAGCCCCTTGTCTATCCTGACTCTCAAGAGCCCACACCTGTTCCTTGGACCTGGCCGATTCAGCAAGTTCCATTTTCTGCAACTGTGAGACCCTGAGGGGTGATGATTGGCTGACCTGGGCAGCCTGACTGTGCCGGCCAGACCTCCCCAGGTGTGCCTGGGTCGAGATCGATATAAACACCGCTCCAGGCAGCAAGAGCCCCTGCAGCTGTGTCTGACGCCATTTTCTCTGCCTTGTCAACAGTCTCGGGGCTGGGCTGGTGGGAGGGAGTGAGAGGCCACGGCTTTGTGGGTGGCCCAGTGTGAGTGGGGCTCTGCTGGACTTTCTGCAGCAGTTGCCAAGATGCCACCTGCTAAAGAAGAGGATGTGTCACCCATACCTGCCGCTGGAATTTCTTCCTGGGCAGAGGTGAGGAAGGAAGAAAGCAGTGGGGGCCAGGACAGGAGGGGTATCTCAGGCAGGGAAATGGAAAGCTTCCAGAAGAGCACCCAGGTCCAGGGCCATCCTGGCTGGCCTGCAGGCATCAAGTCGGCTGGCATGCTGTCGCTCGTGTGGCTCCATGGCCCTTCCTCTAGGCTATCAAGTCCTTGTACATATTCAGGTGTTTTACCTGGGAAGGGTGGAACATTTCAGCAGCAGCTGGCCTGGGGCTCAGCCCACGTTTACTCACAGATGCCTCGGCACGGTCCCCCAGCTTTGCAATGAGGACGCTTGTTGCGTGGGGCCTGCTGGCTGAATGGGAGATGATTCCCCACCATTGACCAACTTCAGAATTGTTTACAACTGGAGCAAGTGCCCTGATAGGGATTTCCTCTCTGTAACTGGTGGGTTCTGTTTTTCCTTTTCTTTTTTTCGTATTTGGTTCAAGGTAGATTTTATTCCTCTTTTCTGTATTTACAGATATATGCATGGAAATAATTTATTCATATAAATACATGTGTGTGAAGGGCAGAATATTTTTTCTGTTTTACTTTTTTTAATTTTATTTTTTTTAATTTTCAATTTTATTTTATTTTTTATACAGCAGGTTCTTTTTGGTTATCTGTTTTATACATATAAATGTATACATGCCAATCCCAATCTCCCAACTCCTCCCACCACCATCCCCCCAACAGCTTTCCCCCCTTGGTGTCCATACGTTTGTTGTCTACATCTGTTGCTGTATTTTTGCCTTGCAAAACGGTTCATCTGTACAATTTTTCTAGGTTCCACATATATGCATTAATATACAAGATTTGTTTTGTTTTTCTGACTTACTTCACTGTGTATGACAGTCTCTAGATCCATCAACGTCTCTACAGGTGACCCAATTTCATTCCTTTTTATGGCTTAGTAATATTCCATTTTATATATGTACCACATCTTTATGCATTCGTCTGTCTGTGGGCATTTAGGTTGCTTCCATTACCTGGATATTGTAAATAGTGATGCAATGAACATTGCGCTGAATGTCGTTTTTTAATTTATGGTTTTGTCTGGGTATATGACCAGTAGTGGGATTGCTATATCATATGGTAATTCTATTGTTAGTTTTATAAGAAACTCCATAATGTTCTCCACAGTGACTGTATCAATTTACATTCCCAACAATAGTGGAAGAGGGTTCCATATCTCCACACCCTTTCCAGCATTTGTTGTTTGTAGATTTTTCTGATGATGCCCATTCTAACCAGTGTGAGGTGATACACCATGGATGAGTCTATTTCGTTGAGCAAGGAGTAGGTCTTGTCTATTACATATTTGGCTTATGGAAAGGTATCTGTGCTAATTTCAATCTCTGGTTTTATACAGCACCCCAACTCAACTTTCCCCTTAAGCAAGCATAAGTTTTTTATCTAAATGTGAGACTCTGTTCGGTTTTGTAATCCAGTTCATGTGGAGCCAAGTTTACACTCTCTCTATTAGTGATATCTTATGATAACTATCTTTCTCTGTGTGACATATTTCTCTTAGAACCATCATGCTTAAATCCACTCAATTTGCTGCTACAGGCCTGATGACATTGATTTCATTGCTGAGTGATATTCCATTGTACGTAAGTAGCACAACTTCTTTATCCATTTTTTTCTTTCTGGGATATTTAATGTGCACTGGACTCAAGGTTCTTGTAAACACCGCAGCCCTAAATTTTGTGTTGGCTGTGTCTTGTTGATTTTAATATTCCTAAGCTATAGGGCCATAAGTGGAAGTGACCTAGGCTCTGTAGCTTTGTTTTTTAGATGTTTCAGGATACATCATAAACATCTCCAAAGTGTCTGTTGACAATTGACATCCCACCCATCAGCATAACAAGGCTCCCTGTTCTCCATGGCCTGTCCTGTGTTTCTTGTTTTTACACTTTTTTCAGATGGCCCTTTTGACGAATGGGAAAAGAGAACTTCATTGTAGTGCGGGTTTCGATTGCTCGAGTGCTTGGTTGACAAAAAAGGGCGTATGCGTTTTTTCCTGAATGTATTCAGGAAAAAATGCATATGCTCTTTTTGTCCAAGTGCATCACTGTCAAAGATCTGCTGCTTTTCATATGCTTTAAATGCAATTCAAATCTACCTCCTGAAATCTGATTCCTGCAATTCTGCCTCGTTTTCAAGTCCTCTTTGCAGCCTTACTTCAATATATTTTTGACAATAGCTGTCATTTATAACTCTGCAGGTTTGTGAATTACAGTGCCCCTGATTTCCTTTCTTAACTCGCTTCCTTATGAGCTGGCCACAAAACCGCAGGTTTGCTTCAGGCTGTAATCTGGTTCCGGCACGGCATGCTCAGCGTTTGGTTAATTCCTCTTCCTGGTGGGAAATGAGAGTTAAATGTGCCCGTCCAGACACCTGCCTCATTCCCAGCCCCTTGGTGATGTGTGTCCTCTGGTTCGAGACCACATGTGCTGGGTTCCTCACCTTTCAATGATGTGGCCCCAATGGTGTGAGGAAACTCCTGCCTGGTTCTAATCCCCTTGGTGATGTGGGCCCTCTGGTGAGAGTCTGATCCTGGCTGGGTTCCTCACCCTTCTGTGAGGTGGGCCCTCTGCTCTTAGGTAAATCCTGCCTGGCTTGCTCCCGTTGCCTTGGAGACGTAGGCCCTCTGGTGGCAGTTGGAGCCTGCTGGGAGCCTCCTCTCCTCAGTGATGAGTGCCCTCTGGCGTCAGGTTCTAACTGCTGTGCTCCCCACGTTTTCTGATGTGAGCCCAGTGATGCCAGGACACTCCTGCCAGGTTCCCATCCCCATTGGGATGTGGGCCTTCTGCTCTGAGGTCCCAACGCCTGGGTTCCTTACAGTTTCATGGTGTTGGCTCTCTGATGTTAGTTCACTCAGGCCTAGATCCCATAGCCCCTGTGCTCTGGGCCGCCTGCTGCGAGGTTCCAACTGCTGGATTCCTCACCTTTTTTATTCTTTGTGCCCTGTGTTGTGAGGCTCCTCCTGCCTTCCTCACTCCCCCCGTTGGTGATGTAGGTCCTGTGGTTTGAGGCTACATGTGCCTGTTTCCTCACCTTTTAGTGATGTGGTGCCACTGGTGTGAGGACACTCCTGCCTGGATCCCATCCCCTTGGTGATGTGGGCCCTCTGGTGAGAGTCTGATCCTGGCTGGATACCTCACACTTCTGGGAGGTGGGCTCTCTGCTGTGAGGTCACTCCTGCCTGGCTGGCACACGTCGCCTTGGCCAAGTGGGCCCTCTGGTTGCAGTTGGAGCGGGATGGGAGCCTCCTCCCCTCGGTGATGAGGGCCCTCTGGCATCAGGCCCTACCTGCTGGGCTCCCCACATTTTCTGATGTGCGCCCACTGGTGCGATGACACTCCTGCCAGTTTCCCATCCCCATGGGGATGTGGGCCTTCTGCTCTGAGGTCCCAGTGGCTGGGTTGCTCACAGTATCATGATGTGGGCCCTCTGCTGTGAGTTCACTGCCGCCTAGATCTCATAGACTGGGTGCCCTGTGCCGCCTGCTGGGAGCTTCCAATTACTGGATTCCTCACCTTTTTATTCTATGGGCCCTGTGTTGTAAGGCTACTCCTGCCTGCCTCACTCCGAGCCCCTTGGAGATGTGGGTCCTCTGCTTTGAGGCCACATGTGCTGGGTTCCTCACCTTTCTATGATGTGGCCACATTGGTGTTAGGACACTCCTGCGTGGTTCCGACCCCCTTGGTGATGTGGGCCTTCTGGCGAGAGTCTTATCCTGGTTGGTTTCCTCACCCTTCTGTTAGGTAGGCCCTGTGCTCTGAGGTCACTCCTGCCTCACTGGCACACGTCATCTTGGCGACGTGGGCCCTCAATTGTGTGTTGGTGCCTGCTGGGAGTCTCCTTCCCTCGGTAATGAGGGCTCTCTGGCGTCAGACCCTAACTCCTGGGCTCTCAAAATTTTCTGATGTGCGCCCTGTGGTGCGAGTACACTCCTGTCAGGTTCCCAAACCCATGGGAATGTGGGCCTTCTGCTCTGAGTTCCCAACATCTGGGTTTCTCACAGTTTCATGATGAGGGCCCTCTGGTGTGAGTTCACTCACCCTGGATCCCATAGCCTCGCTACTCCAGGCCGCCTGCTGGGAGGTTCCAACTGCGGGATTCCTCACCTTTTTTATTCTATGGGCCCTCTGTTTTGAGGCTCCTCCTGCCTGCCTCATTCCCAGCCCCTTGTTTATGTGTGTCCTCTGATTAGAGGCCACGTGTGCTGGGTCCCTCACCTTTCGATGATGTGTCCCCACTGGTGTGAGGATACTTGTGCCTGGTTCCCATCCCCTTGGTGATATGAGCCCTCTGGTGAGAGTCTGATCCTGGCTGGGTTCCTCACACTTCTGTGAGGTGGACCCTCTGCTGTGAGGTAACTCCTGCCTGGCTTCCCATTGCCTTGGTGACATCGGCCCTCTGGTGGCATTTGGAACCTACTGGGAGCCTCCTCCCCTCGGTAATGAGGGCCCTCTGGCGTCAGGCCATAACTGCTGGGCTCCCCACGTTTTCTGATGTGAGCCCAGTGATAACAGGACACTCCTGTAAGGTTCCCATCCCCATGGGGATGTGGGCCTTCTGCTCTGTGGTTCCAACGTCTGGGTTGCTCACAGTTCCATGATATAGGCTCTCTGGTGTTAGTTCACTCAGGCCGGGATCCCATAGTCTCTGTGCTCTGGGCCGCCTGCTGCGAGGTTCCAACTGCTGGATACCTCACCTTTTTTATTCTTTGGGCCCTGTGTTGTGAGGCTCCTCCTGCCTGCCTCACTCCCAGCCCCTTGGTGATGTGGGTCCTGTGGTTTCAGGCCACATGTGCCGGTTTACTCACCTTTTAGTGATGTGGACCCACTGGTGTGAGGACACTCCTGCCTGGTTCCCATCCCCTTGGTGATGTGGGCCGTCTGGTGAGAGTGTGATCCTGACTGGTTTCATCACACTTCTGGGAGGTGGGCCCTCTGCTGTGAGGTCACTCCTGCCTGGCTTGCTCCCGTTGCCTTGGTGACGTCGGCCCTCTGGTGGCAGTTGGAGCTTGCTGGGAGCCTCCTCCCCTCGGTGATGAGGGCCCTGTGGCGTCAGTCACTAACTACTGGGTACCCATATTTTCTGATGTGTGCCCACTGGTGCGATGGTACTCCTGCCAGTTTCCCATCCCCATGTGGATGTGGGCCTTCTGCTCTGAGGTCCCAACGGCTGGGTTGCTCACAGTTTAATGATGAGGGCCCTCTGGTGTGAGTTCATTCCGGCCTGGATCCCATAGCCTCGCTGCTCCTGGCCGCCTGCTGGGAGGATCCAACTGCGCGATTCCTCACCTTTTTTATTCTATGGGCCCTCTGTTTTGAGGCTCCTCCTGCCTGCCTCACTCCCAGTCCCTTGGTGATGTGTGTCCTCTGGTTTGAGGTCACATGTGCTGTGTTCCTCAACTTTGGATGATGTGGCCCCACTGGTGTGAGGACACTCCTGCCTGGTTCCCATCCCCTTGGTGATGTGGGCCCTCTGGTGAGAGTCTGATCCTCGCTGGGTACCTCACCCTTCTGTGAGGTAGACCCTGTGATATGAGGTCTCTCCTGCCTGGCTGGCACACGTCGCCTTGATGAAATGGGCCCTCTGTTGGCCTTTGGTGTGTGCTGGGAGCCTCCTCCCCTCATTAATGAGGGCCCTCTATAAAACGCATATGCCCTTCTTGGCCAAGTGCATCACTGTAGACGTTCTGCCTCTTTTCCTATGCTTTAAAAGCAATTACTGTCTACATCATGAAATCGGTTTCCTGCAATTCTGCCCCACTTTCAGGTCTTCTTCGCAGCCTTACTTCAATATATTTTTGGACGATAGCTGTCATTTATAACTGCAGGTTTGTGAATGACAGTGCCCCTGAGTTCCTTTCTTAACTCGCTTCCTTGTAAGCTGGCCACAAAACCGCAGGTTGTACTTCAGGCCGTAATCAGGGTCCGGCACGGCACTCTGACCCTTTGGTTAATTCCTCTTCCTGGTGGGAAATTATAGTTAAATGTGCCCATCCAGACACCTGCCTCACTCCCAGCCCCTTGGTGATGTGTGTCCTCTGGTTTGAGACCACATGTGCTGGGTTCCTCATCTTTTGATGATGTGACCTCACTGGTGGGAGGACACTCCTGCCTGGTTCCCATCCCCTTGGTGATGTGGGCCCTCTGGTGAGAGTCTGATCCTGGCTGGGTTCCTCACACTTCTTTGAGGTGGGCCCTCTTCTCTGAGGTCACTCCTGCCTGGCTGGCACAACCCGCCTTGGCCACATGGGCCCACTGGTTGCAGATGGAGCATGCTGGGAGCCTCCTCCCCTCGGTGATGAGGGCCCAGTGGCGTCAGGGCCTAACTGCTGGGCTCCCCACATTTTCTGATGTGCGCCAAGTGGTGCGATGACACTCCTGCCAGGTTTCCATCCACATGGGGCTGTGGGCCTTCTATTCTGAGGTCCCAACGGCTGGGTTGCTCACACTTTCATGATGTGGGCCCTCTGCTGTAAGGTCAATCGTGCCTGGCTGGCACACATCCACTTGGTGACGTGGGCACTCTGGTGGCAGTTGGAGCATGCTGGGGCCTCCTCCCCTCAGTGATGAGGGCCCTCTGGTGTCAGGCCCTAAGTGCTGGGCTCCACACATTTTCTGATGTGTGCCCAGTGGTGCGAGGACACTCCTGCCAGGTTCCCATCCCCATGGGCATGTGGGACTTCTGTTCTGTGGTCCCAACGGCTGGGTTGCTCACAGTTTCATGATGTGGGCCCTTTGCTGTGAGTTCACTCTGGCCTGTATCCCATAGCGTCGGTGCTGTGGGCCGCCTGCCTGGAGTTTCCAACTCCTGGATTCCTCACCTTTTTTATTCTATGGGCCCTCTGTTGTGAGTCTCCTCCTGCATGTCTCACTCCCAGCCCCTTCGTGATGTGTGTCTCCTTGTTTGAGGCCACATGGTGCTGTGTTCCTCATCTTTCGCTGATGTGGCCCCACTGGTGTGAGGGCACTCCTGCCTGGTTTCCATCCCCTTGGTGATGTGGACCTTCTGGTGAGAGTCTGATCCTGGTTGGGTTCCTCACACTTCTGTGAGGTGGGCCCTCTGCTCTGTGGTCACTCCTGCCTGGCTGGCACACACCGCCTTGGCAACGTCGGCTGGCTGGTGGCAGTTGGAGCCTGCTGGGAGCCTCCTCCCTTCGGTGATGAGGGCCGTCTGGCGTCAGGCCCTAACTGCTGTGTTCCCACATTTTCTGATACATGCTAAGTGGTGCGAGGACACTCCTGCGAGGTTCCCATCACCATGGTGATGTGGGCCTTCTGCTCTGAGGTCCCACCGGCTGGGTTGCTCACAGTTTCATGATGTGGGCCCTCTGCTGTGAGTTCACTGTGGCCTGGATCCCATAGACTGGGTGCTCTGGGCCACCTGCTGGGAGGTTCAAACTGCTGGATTCCTCACCTTTTTTATTCTATGGGCCCTGTGTTGTTAGACAACTCCTGCCTGCCTCACTCCGAGCCCCTTGGTGATGTGGGTCCTCTGGTTTTAGGTCACATGTGCTGGGCTCCTCACCTGCCGCTGATGTGGCCCCACTGGTGTGAGGACACTCCTGCCTGGTTCCCATCCCCTTGGTGACGTTGGCCCTCTGGTGAGAGTCTGATCATTGTTGAGTTCCTCACACTTCTTTGAGGTGGGCCCTCTGCTCTGAGGTCATTCCTGCCTGGCTGGCACACCCCGCCTTGGCGACGTCGGCCCTATGGTGGCAGTTGGAGCCTGCTGGGAGCCTCCTCCCCTCAGTGATGAGGGCCCTCTGCCCTCAGGCCCTAACTGCTGGTTTCCCACATTTTCTGATTCGTGCTAAGTGGTGCGATGACACTCCTGCCAGGTTCCCATCCCCATGGGGATGTGGGCCTTCTGTCCTGAAGTCCCAATGGCTCAGTTGCTCACAGTTTCATGATGTGGGCCCTCTGTTCTGAGTTCTCTGTGACCTGGATCCCATAGACTCCATGCTGTGGGCCGCCTGCTGGCAGGTTCCAACTGCTGGATTCCTCACATTTTTTATTCTATGGGCTCTGTGTTGTGAGGCTACTCCTGCCTGCCTCACTCTAAGCACCTTGGAGATGTGGGTCCTCTGGTTTAGGCCACATGTGCTGGGTTCCTCACCTTTCTATAATGTGGCCACACTGGTGTGAGGACACTCCTGCCTTCTTCCGATCCCCTTGGTGATGTGGGCTCTCTGGTGAGAGTCTTATCCTGGCTGGATTCCTCACCCTTCTTTGAGGTAGGCCCTCTGCTGTGAGGTAACTCCTGCCTGGCTTTCTCCCATTGCCTGGTGACTTCGGCCCTCTGGTGGCAGTTGGAGCCTGCCTGGAGACTCCTCGGTGATGAGGGCCCTCTGGCGTCAGGCTCTAACTGCTGGGCTCCCCACGTTTTCTGATGTGAGCCCAGTGATGCCAGGACACCCCTGTAAGGTTCCCATCCCCATGCGGATGTGGGCCTTCTGGTCTGAGGTCCCAACGCCTGGGTTACTCACAGTTTCCTGATGTTGGCTCTCTGGTGTTAGTTAACTCAGGCCTAGATCCCATAGCCTCTGTGCTGTGGGCTGCCTGCTGTGAGGTTCCAACTGCTGGATTCCTCACCTTTTTTATTCTTTGGACCCTGTGTTGTGAGGCTCATCCTGCCTGCCTCACTCCCAGCCCCTTTGTGATGTAGGTCCTCTGGTTTGAGGCCACATGTGCCGGTTTCCTCACATTTTATTGATGTGGCCCCACTGGTGTGAGGACACTCCTGCCTGGTTCCCATCCCCTTGGTGATGTGGGCCCTCTGATGAGAGTCTGATCCTGGCTGGATTCCTCACGCTTCTGGGAGGAAGGCCCTGTGCTGTGAGGTCACTCCTGCCTGGCTGGCACACATGGCCATGGCCACATGGGGCCTCTGGTTGCAGTTGGAGCATGCTGGGAGCCTCCTCCCCTCGGTGATGAGGGCTGTCTGGTGTCAGGCCCTAACTGCTGGGATCCCCACATTTTCTGATGTGTGCCCACTGGTGCGATGACACTCCTGCCAGGTTCCCATCCCCATGGGGATTTGGGCCTTCTACTCTGAAGTCCCAACGGCTCGGTTGCTCACAGTGTCAGGATGTGGGCCCTCTGCTGTGAGTTCACTCCGGCATTGATCCCATAGCCTCGGTGCTCTGGGCCACCTGCTTGGAGCTTCCAACTGCTGGATTCCTCACCTTTTTTATTCTATGGGCCCTGTGCTGTGAGACAACTCCTGCCTGCCTCACTCCGAGCCTCTTGGTGATGTGGGTCCTCTGCTTTGAGGCCACATGTTCTGGGTTCCTCACCTTTCGCTGATGTGACCCTACTGGTGTGAAGACACTCCTGCCTGGTTCCCATCCCCTTGGTGATGTGGGCCCTCTGGTGAGAGTCTGATCCTGGTTGGGTTCCTCACACTTTTTTGAGGTGGGCCCTCTGCTGTGAGGTCACTCCTGCCCAGCTGGCACCCCCCGCCTTGGCGACGTCGGCCCTTTTGTGGCAGTTGGAGCCTGCTCTGAGCCTCCTCCCCTTGGTGATGAGGGCCCTCTGGTGTCAGGCCCTAACTGCTGGCTACCCACATTTTCTGATACGTTCTAAGTGGTGTGAGGACACTCCTACCATGTTCCCAACCCCATGGGGATGTGGGCCTTCTGCTCTGAGGTCCCAGCGTCTGGGTTGCTCACAGTTTCATGATATGGGTCCTCTGCTGTGAGTTCACTGAGGCCTGGATCGCATAGACTGGGTGCTCTGGGCCGCCTGTTGGGAGGTTCCCACTGCTGGATTCCTCAGCTTTTTTATTCTATGGGCCCTGTGTTGTGAGGCTACTCCTGCCTGCCTCACTCTGAGCCCCTTGGAGATGTGGGTTCTCTGGTTTAGGCCACATTTGCTGGGTTCCTCACCTTTCTATGATATTGCCACACTGGTGTGAGGACACTCCTGCCTGGTTCTGATCCCCTTGGTAATGTGGGCCCTCTGGTGAGAGTCTTATCCTGGCTTTGTTCCTCACCCTTCTGTGAGGTAGGCCCTGTGCTGTGAGCTCACTCCTGCCTGGCTGTCACACGTCACCTTGGCGATGTGCGCCCTCAGTTGGGAGTTGGTGCCTGCTGGGAGTCTCCTCCCCTCGGTAATAAGGACCCTCTGGCGTCAGGCCCTAACTCATGGGCTCCCAAAATTTTCTGATGTGCGGCCTGTCGTGCGAGTACACTCCTGCCAAGGTCCCATCCCCATGGGGATGTGGGCTTTCTGCTCTGAGTTCCCAACGGCTGGGTTGCTCACAGTGTCAGAATGTGGGCCGTCTACTGTGAGTTCACTCCGTCATGGATCCCATCGCCTCGGTGCTCTGGGCCACCTGCTTGGAGCTTCCAACTGCGGGGTTCCTCACCTTTTTTATTCTATGGGCCCTCTGTTTTGAGTCTACTCCTGCATGCCTCATTCCCAGCCCTTTCCTGATGTGTGTCCCCTTGTTTGAGGCCACATGTGCTGTGTTCCTCACCTTTCGCTGATGTGGCCCCACTGGTGTGAGGACACTCCTGCCTGGTTTCCATCACCTTGGTGATGTGGGCCCTCTGGTTAGAGTCTGATTCTGGTTGGGTTCCTCACACTTCTGTGAGGTGGGCCCTCTGCTGTGAGGTAACTCCTGCCTGGCTTGCTCCCGTTGCCTTGGTGATGTCGGCCCTCTGGTGGCATTTGGAGCCTGTTGGTAGCCTCCTCTCCTCGGTGATGGGAGCCCTCTGGCGTCAGGCCCTAACTGCTGGGTTCCCACATTTTCTGATATGTTCTAAGTTGTGCGAGGACACTCCTGCGAGGTTCCCATCCCCATGGGGATGTGGGCCTTCTGCTTTGAGGTCCCACCGGCTGGGTTGCTCACAGTTTCATGATGTGGGCCCTCTGCTGTGAGTTCACTGTGGCCTGGATCCCATAGACTCCTTGCTCTGGGCCAGCTGCTGGGAGGTTCAAACTGCTGGATTCCTCACATTTTTTATTCTGTGGGCTCTGTGTGGTTAGGTTACTCCTGCCTGCCTCACTCGGAGCACCTTGGAAATGTGGGTCCTCTGGTTTAGGCCACATGTGCTGGGTTCCTCACCTTTCTATAATGTGGCCCCACTGGTGTGAGGACACTCCTGCCTTGTTCCGATCCCCTTGGTGATGTGGGTTCTCTGGTGAGAGTCTTATCCTGGCTGGGTTCCTCACCCTTCTGTGAGGTAGGCCCTCTGCTGTGAGGTCACTCCTGCCTGACTGGCACACGTCACCTTGGCGACATGGGCCCTTAGTTGGGAGATGATGCCTGCTGGGAGTCTCCTCCCCTCGGTAATGAGGGACCTCTTGTGTCAGGCCCTAACTCCTGAGCTCCCAAAATTTTCTGGTGTGCAACCTGTGGTGCGAGTACACTCCTGCCAGGTTCCCAACCCCATGGGAATGTGGGCCTTCTGCTCTGAGGTCCCAACGGTGGGTTGCTCAGTTTCATGATGAGGGCCCTCTGGTGTGAGTTCACTCCGGCCTGGATCCCATAGCCTCGCTGCTGCTGGCCGACTGCAGGGAGGTTCCAACTGCGGGATTCCTCACCTTTTTTCTTCTATGGGCCCTCTGTTTTGAGACTCCTCCTGCCTGCTTCACTCCAGGCCCCATGGTGATGTGTGTCCTCTGGTTTGAGGCTACATGTGCTGGGTCCCTCACCTTTCGATTATGTGGCCCCACTGGTGTGAGGACACTCCTGCCTGGTTCCTATCCCTTTGGTGATGTGGGTCCTCTGGTGAGAGTGTGATCCTGGCTGGGTTCCTCACCCTTCTGTGAGGTGGGCCCTCTGCTGTGACGTCACTCCTGCCTGGCTGGCACACCCCGCCTTGGCAACGTCGGCCCTCTTGTGTCAGTTGGAGCCTGCTGGGAGCCTCCTCCCCTCGGTGATGAGGGCCCTCTGGCGTCAGGCCCTAACTGCTGGGTACCCACATTTTCTGATACGTGCTAAGTGGTGTGAGGACACTCGTGCCATGTTCCCAACCCCATGGGAATGTGGGCCTTCTGCTCTGAGGTCCCAACGGCTGGGTTGCTCACAGTTTCATGATGTGGGCCCACTGCTGTGAGTTCACTGCGACCTGGATCGCATAGACTCGGTGCCCTGGGCCACCTGCTGGGAGGTTCCCACTGCAGGATTCCTCAGCTTTTTTATTCTATTGGCCCTCTGTTGTGAGGCTACTCCTGCATGACTCTATCCGAGACCCATGGGGATGTGGGTCCTCTGGTTTGAGACAACATGTGTTGGGTACCTCAACTTTCGATGATGTGGTCCCACAGGTGTGAGGACACTCCTGCCTGGTTCCCAGCCTCTAGCTGATGTGGGCACTCTGGTGAGAGTCTGATCCTGGCTGGGTACCTTACCCTTCTGTGAGGTCGGCCCTCTGATGTGAGGTCACTCCTGCCTGGTTGGCTCACGTCGCCTTGGCAACGTGGGCCATCTGTTGGCCACTGAATCATGCTGGGAGCCTCCTACCCTCTTTAATGAGGGCCCTGGAAAAACCGCATATGCCCTTTTGACCAAGGGCATCATTGTCGAGGTTCTGCCTCTTTTACTATGTTTTCAAAGGACTTCCCGTTTACCTCCTGAAATCGTATTCCTGGAATTCTGCCCCGCTTTCAAGTCCTCTTCGCAGCCTTACTTCAGATATTTTTGGACGATAGCTGTCATTTATAACTCTGCACATTTGTGAATGGCAGTGGCCCTGAGCTCCTTTCTTCAACTCGCTTTCTTGTGAGCTGGCCGCAAAACCACAGGATTGCTTCAGGCCCTAATCTGGTTCCGGCACGGAATGCTGAGCCTTTGGCTATTTCCTCTTCCTAGTAGGAAATGAGCGTTAAATTTGCCCATGCAGAAACCTACAGCTAGTCTCTCATTGGTTCTCCCTATTCCTGTTCATCTTGCGCAGAAATTGCAAACTGTGCCCAACAGGAGGTTAAAGGCACTGACTCTCCAAGTGGGGAGAGTGTTAGTAAAGCGTCTGGAATGGTGAACCCGAGTACCAGGGGACGAAAACTGAGATGCATTTGAAAATGTTTACCGGTCACACGGTGGACCATACTCTGGGTTTCCCATGCATGTTTTAGCTGAAGGAAGAATCCCTTAAACCTGGAGAGTTGGGACCCATGGAATGGGTACCATGCAGTATGACTTCAAAGGGTCTGCATTTGCTCACCGAACCTCACCAATGCTATCAGCCCAAAGTGTCCGGCCTTATGTCTCACCAATCTCTGGGTGTAGATGTGGTAAATCCAGGTTGCATCACAAGCCTTGAATGAATTATTTAAGAATTGCTCTCTATTTCACTGTCATTGTGTTTTGTTTTTGTAATTTATTTTGATAACTGGATTTATCGGATTTTCACTGCTGCGTTTATGCCGCTGTACACACGCTTGATTCTCTTACGGAGACATATAAATCCATGGGTTTTAAGATTCTTACTAGTCAGGTATATTCCTAGGCGTTGAATATGTGGTGTTGAGTCCATTTCGTTGAGCAAGGAGTAGGTCTTGACTATAATATATTTGGCTTATGGAAGGGTATCTGTGGTAATTTCAATCTCTGGTTTTATGCAGCACCCCAACTCACATTTCCCCTCAAGCAAGCATAAGTTTGTTTTCTAAATTTGGGACCCTGTTCTGTTTTGTAATTCAGTTCATTTGTAGCCACATTTACATTCCGTCTATTAGTGATATCTTATGATGTTTCTTTCTCTGTGTGACTAATTTCACTTAGAATCATCGTAGCTGAATCCACTCATTATGCTGCAACAGGCCTGATGACATAGATTTCATTCGTGAGTGATATTCAATTGTACATACGTATCACAAATTCTTTATCCATTTTTCACATTCTGGGACATTGAACTTGTACTGTAGACGAGGTTCTTGTAAACAGAGCCACCCGAAACTTTGGGGTGGCTGTGTGTTTTTGATTTTAATTTCCCTAAACTCTAGGACCATAAGTGGAAGTGCCGTAGGCTCCATCGCTTTGTTTTTTAGGTGTTTCTGGAAACACCATACACTTCTCCAGAGTGGCTGTTGGCAATTGACATCCCGCCCATCAGCATAACAAGGCTCCCTGTTCTCCAAGGCCTGTGCTGCCTTTCTGGATTTTACACTTTAGTCAGTTGGCCCTTTTGACCGGGGGGCAGTGAGACTTCATTGTAGTGCAGATTTCCTTTACACACTTGCTTGGTTGGCCAAAAAGGGCGTAAGCGTTTTTTCCTGAATATATTCACGAAAAAAAGCATACGCCCTTTTTGGCCAAGTGCATCATTGTCGACATTCTGCCTCTTTTCCTATGCTTTAAGTGCAATTCCAGTCTACCCCCTGAAATCGTTTTCCTGAAATTCTGCCCCGCTTTCAAGTCCTCTTCGAAGACTTACTTCAATATATTTTTGGACGATAGCTGTCATTCATAACTCTGCAGGTTTGTGAATTACAGTGCCCCTGAGCTCCTTTCTTCAGCTCGCTTTCTTGTGAGCTGGCCGCAAAACCGCAGGATTGCTTCAGGCCCTAATCTGTTTCTGGCAGGGCACGCTGAGCCTTTGGTTAATTCCTCTTCCTGGTGGGAAATGAGCGTTCCATTTGCCCGTGCAGTCACCTACAGCTAGTCTCTCATTCGTTCTCCCTATTCCTGTTCATCTTGCACAGAAATTGCAAACTCTGCCAGACAGGAGGTTAAAGGCACTGACTCTCCAGTGGGGAGAGTGTTAGTAAAGCGTCTGGAATGGTGAACCCGAGTACCAGGGGATGAAATCTGAGATGCATTTGAAAACGTTTCCCAATCACACGGTGGACCATACTCTGGGTTTCGCATGCATGTTTTAGCTGAAGGAAGAATCCCTTAAACCTGGAGAGTTGGGACCCATGGAATGGGTACCATGCAGTATGACTTCAAAGGGTCTGCGTTTGCTCACCGAACCTCACCAATGCTATCAGCCCGAAGTGTCCAGCCTTATGTCTCACCCAGCTCTGGGTGTAGATGTGGTAAATCCAGGTTGCATCACAAGCTCTGAATGAATTATTTAAGAATTGCTCTCTATTTCACTGTCATTGTGTTTTGTTTTTGAAATTTATTTTGATAATGGGATTTATCGGATTTTCACTGCTGCGTTTAGGCCGCTGTACACACACTTGATTTCCTTATGGAGACATATAAATCCATGGGTTTTAAGATTCTTACTTGTCAGGTATAATCCCAGGCGTTGAATATGGCGTGTTGAGTCCATTTCGTTGAGCAAGGAGTAGGTCTTTTCTATTATATATTTGGCTTATGGAACGGTATCTGTGCTAATTTCAATCTCTGATTTTATGCAGCACCCCAACTCACCTTTCCCCATAAGCAATCATAAGTTGGTTTGCTAAATTTGAGACCCTGTTCTGTTTTGTAATTCAGTTCATGTGTAGCCAAGTTTACATTCCGTTTATTAGTGATATCTTATGATGTTTCTTTTTCTGTGTGACTTATTTCTCGTAGAATCATCGTACCTGAATCCACTCATTATGCCACTACGGGCCTGATGACATAGAGTCCATTGCTGAGTGGTATTACATTGTACGTAGATACCACAACTTCTTTATCCACTTTTTGCTTTCTCGGGTATTTAACTTGTACCGTAGACGAGGTTCTTGTAAACAGAGCCGTCCCAAACTTTGGCATGGCTTTTTTTTTTTGATTTTAATTTCCCTAAACTATAGCACCATAAGTGGAAATGCCATAGGGTGTGTTGCTTTGTTTTTTAGGTGTTTCAGGAAACACCCTACACTTCTCCAGAGTGGCTGTTGGCAATTTACATCCCGCCCATCAGCATAACAAGGCTCCCTGTTCTCCATGACCTGTCCTGCCTTTCTGGATTTTACACTTTTTTCAAATGGCCCTTTTGACTGGGGGGCAGTGAGACTTCATTGTAGTGCAGATTTCCTTTACACGCTTGCTTGGTTGGCCAAAAAGGGCGTATGCGTTTTTTCCTGAATATATTCAGGAAAAAACGCATATGCACTTTTTGGCCAAGTGCATCATTGTCGACATTCTGCCTCTTTTCCTAAGCTTTAAGTGCGATTCCTGTCTACCCCCTGAAATCGTTTTCCTAAAATTCTGCCCCACTTTCAAGTCCTCTTCGAAGACTTACTTCAATATATTTTTGGACGATAGCTGTCATTCATAACTCTGCAGGTTTGTGAATTACAGTGCCCCTGAGCTCCTTTCTTCAACTCGCTTTCTTGTGAGCTGGCCGCAAAACCGCAGGATTGCTTCAGACCCTAATCTGTTTCCGGCAAGGCACGCTGGGCCTTTGGTTAATTCCTCTTCCTGGTGGGAAATGAGCGTTCCATTTGCCCGTGCCGACACCTACAGCTAGTCTCTCATTGGTTCTCCCTATTCCTGTTCATCTTGCGCAGAAATTGCAAACTGTGCCAAACAGGAGTTTAAAGGCACTGACTCTCCAAGTTGGGAGAGTGTTAGTAAAGCGTCTGGAATGGTGAACCCGAGTACCAGGGGAAGAAAACTGAGATGCATTTGGAAACGTTTCCCAATCACATGGTGGACCATACTCTGGGTTTCCCATGCATGTTTTAGCTGAAGGAAGAATCACTTAAACCTGTAGAGTTGGGACCCATGGAATGGGTACCATGCAGCATGATTTCAAAGGGTCTGCATTTGCTCACCGAACCTCACCAATGCTATCAGCCCGAAGTGTCCAGCCTTATGTCTCACTCAGCTCTGGGTGTAGATGTGGTAAATCCAGGTTGCATCACAGGCCCTGAATGAATTATTTAAGAATTGTTCTCTATTTCACTGTCATCTTTTTTTTTTGTACTTTATTTTGATAATGGGATTTATCGGATTTTTACTACTGTGTTCATGCCACTGTACACACGCTGGATTCTCTTATGGAGACATATAAACCCATGGGTTTGAAGATTCCTACTAGTCCGGTGTATTCCTAGGCGTTGAATATGTGGTGTTGAGTCCATTTCGTTGAGCAAGGAGCAGGTCTTGACTATTACATATTTGGCTTATGGAACGGTATCTGTGCTAATTTCTATCTCTGGTTTTATGCAGCACCCCAACTCACCTTTCCCCTTAAGCAAGCATAAGTTTGTTTTCTAAATTTGAGGCCCTCTTCTGTTTTGTCATTCAGTTCATGTGTAGCCAAGTTTACCTTCCATGTATTAGTGATATAGTATGTCTTTTTCTTTTTGAATTCTGTGACTTTGAATGATCATACATAACTACTCTGGAGTTGTTACAAGTGGCCATATTGCATTGATTTCCAGGCTGAGTCATATTCCGCTCTACATAAGCACCACATCTGTATCCATTTTTTCCCTCCAGAGACATTTAAGTTATATCCTAGTCGAGGATCTTTTAAACAGTGAGGCGGTATACATTGGGGTGCCTGTGTCCTCTCGATTTTTGTTTTTCCCAAGATATACGTCCATGAGTGCAAGTGCCCTGTGCTCTGTAGCTCATGTTTTAGATGCTTTAGTAAACACAATACACTTCTCCAGAGTGACCGTTGGCAATATACATTTCCAGTATAAGCCTCACAGGGCTCCCTTTTCTCCTTGCCCTGTCCTGCCTTTCTGGTGTTTACACTTTATGAGGACGGCTCTTCTGACTGATGCGAAGTGATATGTTTTGTAGTATTGATTTCCAGTGCCCACCTGTTTGGTTGGCTAAAAAAGTGTATGCCCTTTTCTTGAATATATACAGGAAAAGACGCAAACACCCTTTTTGGCCAACTGCAATGTTGGCAATATTCAGCCCCTTTTCTTGTGCTTAATGGCGAGTCCTTTCTACCTCTTCCAATCCCTTTCCTGCCGTTCTCCGTTGCTTACAAGTCCTTTTCTCTGACTTTCCGCAGGACATTTTTCAGTGATAGATATTTTCAACTCTGCAGTTTCGTGAATTTTAGTGCCCCTGAGTTCCATTTTTCTACTTGTGTTTATGGGAACTGGCCACAAAGCAGCGGGATTTCCTCAAGCCCTATTCTGTTTCCATGGGCAACCCTAGCCTTTGGTCAATTCGTCTTCCTGATTGGAAATTAGAGTGACATGTGCCTGTCCGAACACCTAGGACTTGTCTCTCATTGTTCCTCCTCCTTCTGCTTCATCCTCTGGACAAATTCCAAACTGTATGCAAGAGGATGTTGACAGTGCTGACATCTCCAAGTGGGGAGACTGTTAGTAAAGACGCTGGAGGGGTGAACCCGAGCACCAGGAGATGAGGAGATGAGATGCCTTTTCCAAACTCTTCCCGATCAGACGGTATACCATCCTCTGGGTGTGACAGGCATGCTTTAGCTGTAGGAAGGGTCCCATTCATGTGAGGAGAACACCAGGGCTTTTTCAAAATCAGTGTCTCTCCGCAACCCAAACTGGGGAATTTTGTAAGCTACGGCTACACATATGTTCATTAAGGGCCTTGGGAAGTAGGCAGAGTCCAAACTTTAGATGATTGAAGTCTTCAGGGTCAGAAGCACTCACCACCGGCTTCCCTTCGGTTCCATTTTAACTGTCATTGATAGATGATGTCAATAAAAATATCTATTCTTCTTCAGATTATTTCCCCTTATAGGTTATTGCAAAATATTGAGTGTAGTTCCCTGTGCTATACAGCAGTTCCTTGTTGATGATTGATTTTATACATAGCAGTGTGTATGTGTTAATCCGAAACTGTTAATTTATCCTTCCTCTCACCTTTCCCCTTTGGTAATAATAAATTATAAGACTTTATACTTCTCAGAAATGGGGGAGCTGAAAGAGAGGTATCATTTTCAATGGAAAAGCATTTAAAACAAGATTGAAGCTTTAACCAAGATTATTAGATGTACATCCTTGGAAAGAAATCACTTCGTTTCTCTAATATTGACCTGACATATAAGACAAACCTTTTCACTGAACTTGCTTATAATAAAGTGATGGAAATATCAAATGGAAGTGTTAGAAACATCTTATTTTACCCGAGCCTTATACACTGTTCTATGTTAATTACAGTTTGGCTCACACATCTGTTCATTGAAGTTACAATGTTCTCAATTTCTGTTACTGATCCTCCAGAGTGGACCCCAACAAGTGTCCCCCTGCCAAGTGTCATTGGAGCCAACAGATCGAGACTGAGTTTGGTTCAGAAGCAAAGGAAACTTTATATTTTGATCAGAGAATGGAGAGGTGAGAGCATGTGCTACCCCGTGGGCTGTGGGCTGGGCTGCTGTGTAGAGATCCTGTCAGAGTCAGTCAGAGGGAGGGGGCGGAGCTCTTGAGTGCCCGGTTGGCTGCAGCTCAGGCTCTATATCACGGAGTGTGTACTGTGCCCCAGGAGCTGAGGTGTCGACCCAGCCATTCTGCACTAGGAAATCTGGTCTGAAGTGCCGGGTGTGGAACCTCTGTATGCGGGACCCTAGGAGCACGTGAAATTAGACAAAGCAGAAAGGATAAAAAAGGTTAGACTTTATTTTATTGCCCAGATTCTATTTTTATCTCCCAGGGATTTCTAAGGGGCTTTGCCTGGGACAAACCCCTCTTCTTCCTTTTGTCCCCTTCCTCATTCTTGGAGTGCTGAGGGTGCAGACCCTTCTTCTGTAACTGCTGAGTGCTGAGTTAGGAGCCCTCATACCCGTGGGCGAGGGTCAGAACTTCTCCCCAGCAACCTCCAGGTGACGTTGATTGTCCCCAGGCCTACTGCCTCCCTGCTCGTCCGCCTGAGCACCAGTATTGGAAGTGTTATAGATTCTAATGACCTTTAAGGGTCCAGGAAGGAGATGTGCAGCGACGCTGTGAGGTCCAGTTTCACCCCGCCCCCAATTTGTTCGGCCACCTTAGGCTGACCGTTTCTGCCAGCCTAGATGCTCTGACCAGTAGTCTGTGCTTTCTTCAATTACGCCCCTGAATTAACGTAAAAACAGCACCAGGTGTCAGGACCCTGTCCGCTCAACTCCCAGACAGTCCAGGGTCACTGGTGATGAAGGACCATGATGGCCACTGAGTCAACAGCCTTTTGAAGTAAACAGGAATCCAGCCGGTCTTACTGGCCACCATTATCACAGTGTCTGTAGGCTTTTCTATGGTGACAGCGTGATATACAGTTCCCCCGCCAAGATTATTAGGTCCGCTCTGGGTGCAGTAAGTCCTGCAAGCCGTAGTCTACTCTTTTGGGACACACTCTTGTTGTTTTATGAGAGAAACTCCAGGTCAAGTGATGGTCACATGAGTCGTCATGGTGCCCCGTTGCCCCCGGTTATCTCTCTGGAGGTTGGAGTTGGAGGGCCTCCTCACTCGAGGTCAGTGTGCCCACGGAGCAAACCCTGCAAATTCAGGGCATGGTTGGGGGTTAGGATCACCACGTGGGGTCCTTTTTCCTTAGGAGGGAGGTGGCCTTTTGGGCTGCTGATTTCCAGGTTTTTAGATACCGCCAGTATCTTGGCCAGATGTGGCAGTGGGCCAAGCCCCTTGGTGACTGTAGTTTATCCTACCTGGATGGCATTCTTGCATTGTTCCATTTCAAGTGGTCCCAGTTTTTGCACTAATACTCCAATGGCGATTCACTTTTCACCAGGAATGTAAAGATCAAAGGGTTTAGCTAAATTAGGGAGTTCCAGGGCAAGGGTCTGAATTGACTGCTCTTTCCATTCTTGAAAGGCCACTTCTGGATTCTATTCAAAAGGATCATCATCTTTTCCTTTCAGTGTTTCATATAGAGGCCCAGCTAGTAGACTGTAGTTAGGGATCCAGAAGCAGCAAACCCTGGCCTCCCCAGGAACCCCTAAGCTGTCTTCTAGTTTTAGATATGGGTAAGGCTGTAAATTGTTTCTTCCCTTTCCTGGGATGGGCTTCTCCGACCTTCTGTGAGAATGAAGCCAAGGCAGGTCACAGTAGTCTGTGATATTTGAGCTTTTTCTTGGACAACTTGTATCCTTTATTGGCTTGGTAGTTCAGAGGTCTCCTTAGTAGGGCTGGTGATCAGAATGTCGTCTGCATATTGAAGGAGTGTTTCCTTTTCCAGTGGTAGAACTTTTAGGTCTTTAGCTGAGCTTTCCCCAAAGATGGTGTGGGAATTTTTGAACCCTTTGTGCAAGACGGCCCGGAAGTATTGTTTTAGTTGTATGTTGAGTCCTGCCACTCACAAGCCAAAATTTCTTGTGACTCTGGGACTAATGGAATACAAAAGAAGGCATCATTGGAGACTAATACAGAATAACATGTCCTGGTGGTTGGTAGAATGAACAGCAGGGTGTAGGATTTAGTAACTACTGGAGGTATATCCTCGGTGGCTTCACTGAGTGTCCTGACATCCTTTACCAGGACTCCAGCAGCCCATGGGGCTCTCGAGGTCAGGCCAATCCCAGGATATGGAGCTCACCTGGGCAGGTACCCCACCCCGACCCCAGCACTTGGGGCTCTCGTGTTCAGGCCCCTCCCAGGATATGGGATTCCTTGGGCAGGTCCCCTGCAGCGCATGGGGCTCTCGTGGTCAGGTCCCTCCCAGGATACAAAGCTACCCTTACAGGTACCTTGGCAGGGCTGGGCACACAGGAACCGTGCACATAGCCCTCATTGCCGAGCACTCCCATCTCACCTGTCACTCAGATCTGACACAGAGCACCTCAGAGCAGGACTTGAACTAACAAACAGCAGCTCCGACATGTCTGTGACCCTGGGCATCACTCTGTGTGACCTCCCTCCACCTGGTCTTCCAGAGACTTCCACTGCACCCGGGGCACCAGGCCTCTGTCTCCACCCACCACCCACCCCTCTTCTCCATGAGTCCTGGGTTCCTGTCATTAGGAGAGGGTTTTCTTGAAGTTGTCTCCCACTCATGGGCCAGATTATATAGTTAGAAAACAAGCCAGAGCTGCAGCCCCTTGTCTATCCTGAGACTCAGGAGCCCACATCTGTTCCTTGGACCTGGCCGATTCAGCAAGTTCCATTTTCGGCAACTGTGAGCCCCTGAAGGGTGATTATTGGCTGGCCTCGGAAGTCTGACCGTGCCGGCCAGCCCTCCCCAGGTGTGCCTAGTTTGAGATCAATATAAACACCGCTCCAGGCAGCAAGTGCCCCTGCAGCTGTGCCTGACGCCATTTACTCTGCCTTGTCAGCAGTCTCGGGGCTGGGCTGGTGGGAGGGAGTGAGAGGCCACGGCTTTGTGGGTGGCCCAGTGTGAGTGGGGCTCTGCTGGACTTTCTGCAGCAGTTGCCAAGATGCCACCTGCTAAAGAAGAGGATGTGTCACCCATACCTGCCGCTGGAATTTCTCCCTGGGCAGAGGTGAGGAAGGAAGAAAGCAGTGGGGGCCGGGACAGCAGGGTTATCTCAGGCAGGGAAATGGAAAGCTTCCAGAAGATCACCCAGGGCCAGGACAATCCTGGCGGGCATGCAGGCACCAAGTCGGCTGGCATGCTGTCGCTCATGTGGCTCCATGGCCCTTCCTCTAGGCTTTCAAGTCCTTGTACATATTCAGGTGTTTTACCTGGGAAGGGTGGGAACATTTCAGCAGCAGCTAGCCTGGGGCTCGGCCCACGTTTACTCACAGATGCCTTGGCACGGTCCCCCAGCTTTGCAATGAGGACGCTTGTTGCGTGGGGCCTGCTGGCTGAATGGGAGATGATTCCCCACCACTGACCAACTTCAGAATTGTTTACAACTGGAGCAAGTGCCCTGATAGGGTTTTCCTCTGTGTAACTGGTGGGTTCTGTCTTTTTTTTTCTTTTTTTCGTTTTTGGTTCAAGGTAGATTTTATTCCTCTTTTTTGTATTTACAGATATATGCATGGAAATAATTTATTCATATAAATACATGTATGTGATGGGAAGAATATTTTTCTGTTTTACTTTTTTTAATTTTATTTTTTTAATTTTGAATTTTATATTATTTTTTTATAAAGCAGGTTCTTTTTGATTATCTCTTTTATACATATAAATGTATATATGCCAATCCCAATCTCTCAACTTCTCCCACCACCCCCCCCAACAGCTTTCCCCCCTTGGTGTCCATACGTTTGTTGTCTACATCTGTTGCTCTATTTCTGCCTTGCAAAACGGTTCATCTGTACAACTTTTCTAGTTTCCACATATATGCATTAATAGACAAGATTTGTTTTTCTCTTTCTGACTTACTTCACTCTGTATGACAGTCTCTAGATCCATCAACGTCTCTACAAATATCCCAATTTCATTCCTTTTTATGGCTTAGTAATATTCCATTTTATATATGTACCACATCTGTATGCATTCGTCTGTCTGTGGGCATTTAGGTTGCTTCCATTACCTGGATATTGTAAATAGTGATGCAATGAATATTGCGGTAAATGTCTCTTTTTGATTTATGGTTTTGTCTGGGTATATGCCCAGTAGTGGGATTGCTGTATCATATGGTAATTCTATTCTTAGTTTTATAAGAAACTCCATAATGTTCTCCACAGTGACTGTATCAATTTACATTCCCAACAATAGTGGAAGAGGGTTCCTTATCTCCACACCCTTTCCAGCATTTGTTGTTTATAGATTTTCTGATGATGCCCATTCTAACAGGTGTGAGGTGATACACCATGGATGAGTCTATTTCGTTGAGCAAAGAGTAGGTCTTGTCTATTACATGTTTGGCTTATGGAACGGTATGTGTGCTAATTTCAATCTCTGGTTTTATACAGCACCCCAACTCAACTTTCCCCTTAAGCAAGCATAAGTTTTTTATCTAAAGGTGAGACTCTGTTCGGTTTTGTAATTCAGTTTATGTGTAGCCAAGTTTACACTCCCTCTATTAGTGATATCTTATGATAATTATCTTTCTCTGTGTGACATATTTCTCTTAGAATCATCATACTTAAATCCACTCAATTTGCTGCTACAGGCCTGATGACATTGATTTCTTTGCTGAGTGATATTCCGATGTACGTAAGTAGCACAACTTCTTTATCCATTTTTTTCTTTCTGGGATATTTAATTTGTACTGGACTCGAGGTTCTTGTAAACACAGCAGCCCTAAATTTTGTGTTGGCTGTGTCTTGTTGATTTTAAATTTCCTAAGCTATAGGGCCAAAAGTGGAAGTGCCCTAGGCTCTGTAGCTTTGTTTTTTAGATGTTTCAGGATACACCATAAATATCTCCAGAGTGTCTGTTGGCAAATTATATCCCGCCCATCAGCATAGCAAGGCTCCCTGTTCTCCATGGCCTGTCCTCTGTTTCTGGTTTTTACACTTTTTTCAGATGGCCCTTTTGACGAATGGGAAATGAGACTTCATTGTAGTGCGGATTTCCATTGCTCGAGTGCTTCGTTGGCCAAAAAGGGCATATTTGTTTTTTCCTGAATATATTCAGGAAAAAATGTATATGCACTTTTTGTCCAAGTGCATCACTGTCAAAGATCTGCCGATTTTCATATGTTTTAAATGCAATTCCAATCTACCTCCTGAAATATGATTCCTGCAATTCTGCCTCGTTTTCAAGTCCTCTTCACAGCCTTACTTCAATATATTTTTGCTAATAGCTGTCATTTATAAGTCTGCAGGTTTGTGAATTACAGTGCCCGTGATTTCCTTTCTTAACTCGTTTCCTTGAAAGCTGGCCACAGAACCGCAGGTTTGCTTCAGGCTGTTCTCAGGGTGCGGCACAGCACTCCGAGCCTTTAGTTAATTCCTCTTCCTGGTGGGGAATTAGAGTTAAATGTGCCCCTCCAGACACCTGCCTCACTCCCAGCTCCCTGGTGATGTGTGTCCTCTGGTTTGAGGCTAGATATGATGGGTTCCTCATCTTTTGATGATGTGGCCCCAATGATGTGAGCACACTCCTGCCTGGTTCTCATCCCCTTGGTGATGTGGGCCCTCTGGTGAGACTCTGATCCTGGTTGGGTTCCTCACACTTCTGTGAGGTGGGCCCTCTTCTCTGAGGTCACTCCTGCCTGGCTGGCACACCCTGCCTTGGCGACATCGGCCCTAAGGTGGCAGTTGGAGCCTGCTGGGAGCCTCCTCCCCTTGGTGACGAGGCCATCTGGCGTCAGGCCCTAACGGCTGGGTTCCCACATTTTCTGATACGTTCTAAGTGGTGCGAGGGCACTCCTGCCAGGTTCCCATCCCCATGGGCATGTGGGCCTTCTGTTCTGAGGTCCCAACGGCTGGGTTGCTCACACTTTCATGATGTGGGCCCTCTGCTGTGAGGTCAATCCTGCCTGGCTGGGAAACGTCGCCTTCGCGACGTGGACCCTCTGGTGGCAGTTGGAGCGTTCTGGGGCCTCCTGCCCTCAGTGATGAGGGCCCTCTGGTGTCAGGCCCTAAGTGCTGGGCTCCACACATTTTCTGATGTGTGCCCAGCGGTACGAGGACACTCCTGCCAGGTTCCCATCCCCATGGGCATGTGGGACTTCTATTCTGTGATCCCAACGGCTGGGTTGCTCACAGTTTCATGATGTGGGCCCTTTGCTGTGAGTTCACTCTGGCCTGTATCCCATAGCGTCGGTGCTCTGGGACGCCTGCCTGGAGTTTCCAACTCCTGGATTCCTCACCCTTTTTATTCTATGTGCCCTCTGTTGTGCGTCTCCTCCTGCATGTCTCACTCCCAGCCCCTTCATGATGTGTTTCCCCTTGTTTGAGGCCACATGTGCTGTGTTCCTCACCTTTCTATAATGTGGCCACACTGGTGTGAGGACACTCCTGCTTTGTTCCGATCCCCTTGGTGATGTGGGCTCTCTGGTGAGAGCCTTATCCTGGCTGGGTTCCTCACACTTCTGGGAGGAGTGCCCTCTGCTGTGAGGTCACTCCTGCCTGGCTGGCACACCCCACCTGGGCAACATCGGCCCTCTGGTTGCAATTGGAGTGTGCTGGGAGACTCCTCCCCTCGGTGATGAGGGCCCTCTGGCGTCAGGCCCTAACTGCTGGGGTCCCCACATTTTCTGATGTGTGCCCACTGGTGCGATGACACTCCTGCCAGGTTCCCATCCCCATGGGGATTTGGGCCTTCTGCTCTGAAGTCCCAACGGCTGGGTTGCAAACAGTGTCAGGATGTGGGCCCTCTGCTGTGAGTTCACTCTGGCATGGATCCCATAGCCTCGGTGATCTGGGCCACCTGCTTGGAGCTTCCAACTGCTGGATTCCTTACCTTTTTTATTCTATGGGCCCTGTGTTGTGAGACAACTCCTGCCTGCCTCACTCGGAGCCCCTTGGTGATGTGGGTCTTCTGGTTTGAGGCCACATGTGCTGGGTTCCTCACCTTTCACTGATGTGGCCCCACTGGTGTGAGGACACTCCTGCCTGGTTCCCATCCCCTTGGTGATGTTGGCGCCACTGGTGTTAGGACACTCCTGCCTGGTTCCCATCCCCTTGGTGATGTTGGCCCTCTGGTGAGAGTCTGATCCTGGTTGGGTTCCTCACACTTCTGTGAGGTGGGCCCTCTACTCTGAGGTCATTTCCTGCCTGGCTGACACACCCCGCCTTGGTGACGTCGGCCATATGGAGGCAGTTGGAGCCTGCTGGGAGCCTCCTCCCCTCGGTGATGAGGGCCCTGTGGCCTCAGGCCCTAACTGCTGGGCTCCCCACGTTTTCTGACGTGAGCTCAGTGATGCCAGGACATTCGTGTAAGGTTCCCTTGCCCATGGCGATGTGGGCCTTCTGTTCTGAGGTCCCAACGCCTGGGTTGCTCACAGTCTCCTGATGTTGGCTCTCTGGTGTTAGTTCACTCATTCCTAGATCCCGTAGCCTCTGTGCTCTGGGCCACCTGCTGGTAAGTTCCAACTGCTGGGTTCCTCACCTTTTTTATCCTTTGGGCCCTGTGTTGTGAGGCTCCACCTGCCTGCCTCACTCCCAGCCCCTTGGTGATGTAGGTCCTCTGGTTTGTGGTCACATGTGCCGGATTCCTCACCTTTTATTGATGTGGCCCCACTGGTGTGAGGACACTCGTGCCTGGTTCCAATCCCCTTGGTGATATGGGCCCTTTGGTGAGAGTCTGATCGTGGCTGGATTCCTCACCATTCTGTGAGGTGGGCCCTCTGCTGTGAGGTCAATTGTGCCTGGCTGGCACACGTCGCCTTGGCGACGTAGGCCCTCTGCCTGCAGTTGGAGCGTGCTGGGGACTCCTCTTCTCGGTGATGAGGTTCCTCTGGTGTCAGGCCCTAAGTGCTGGGCTCCACACATTTTCTGATGTGCTCCCAGTGGTGCGAGGACACTCCTGCCAGGTTCCCATCACCATGCGCATGTGGGCGTTCTGTCCTGTGGTCCCAATAGGTGGGTTGCTCACAGTTTCATGATGTGGGCCCTCTGCTGTGAGTTCACTCTGGCCTGTATCCCATAGCGTCAGTGCTCTGGGCTGCCTGCTTTGAGTTTCCAACTCCTGGATTCCTCACCTTTTTTATTCTATGGGCCCTCTGTTGTGAGTCTCCTCCTGCATGCCTCACTCCCAGCCCATTCGTGATTTGTGTCCCCTTGTTTGAGGCCACATGTGCTGGGTTCCTCACCTTCCGCTGATGTGGCCCCACTGGTGTGAGAACACTCCTGCCTGGTTCCCATCCCCTTGGTGATGTGGGCCCTCTGGTGAGAGTCTGATCCTGGCTGGGCTCCTCACACTGCTGTGAGGTGGGCCCTCGGCTCTGAGGTCACTCCTGCCTGGCTGGCACACCCCGCCTTGGTGACGTCGGCCCTCTTGTGGCAGTTGGAGTCTGCTGGGAGACTCCTCCCCTCGGTGATGAGGGCCCTCTGGCGTCAGGTCCTAACTGCTGGGTACCCACATTTTCTGATACATGCTAAGTGGTGCGAGGACACTCCTGCCATGTTCCCAACCCCTTGGGGATGTGAGCCATCTGCTCTGAGGTCCCAATGGCTGGGTTGCTCACAGTTTCATGATGTGGGCCCTCTGCTGTGAGTTCACTGTGGCCCGGATCGCATAGACTCGGTGCTCTGGGCCGCCTGCTGGGAGGTTCCCACTGCTGGATTCCTCAGCTTTTTTATTCTATGGTCCCTGTGTTGTGAGGCTACTCCTGCCTGCCTCATTCCGAGCCCCTTGGAGATGTGGGTCCTCTGGTTTAGGCCACATGTGCTGGGTTCCTCACCTTTCTATGATGTGGCCACACTGGTGTGAGGACACTCCTGCCTGGTTCTGATCCCCTTGTTGATGTGGGCCCTCTGGTGAGAGTCTTATCCTGGCTGGGTTCCTCACCCTTCTGTGAGGTAGGTCCTCTGCTGTGAGGTCACTCCCGCCTGGCTAACTCACGTCGCCTTGGCAACGTGGGCCCTCTGTTGGCCAATAGAGCATGCTGGGAGCCTCCTATCCTCGTTAATAAGGGCCCTGGAAAAAACGTATACGTCCTTTTTGGCCAAGTGCCTCATTGTCGAGGTTCTGCCTCTTTTCCTATGCTTTCAGAGCAATTCCCGTCTACCTCCTGAAATCAGATTCCAGCAATTCTGCCCCGCTTTCAAGTCTTCTTCGCAGCCTTACTTCAATATAATTTTGGATGATAGCTGTCATTTATAACTCTGCAGGTTTGTGAATGACAGTGCCCCTGAGCCTCCTTCTTCAACTCGCTTTCTTGTGAGCTAGCTACAAAACCGCAGGATTGCTTCAGGCCCTAATCTGGTTCCGGCACGGCACGCTGAGATTTTGATTAATTCCTCTTCCTGTTGGGAAATGAGCATTAAATTTGCCCGTGCAGACGCCTACAGCTAGTCTCTCATTGGTTCTCCCTATTCCTGTTCATCTTGCGCAGAAATTGCAAACTGTGCCAAACAGGAGGTTAAAGGCACTGACTCTCCAAGTGGGGAGAGTGTTAGTAAAGCGTCTGGAATGGTGAACCCGAGTACCAGGGGATGAAAACTGAGATGCATTTAAAAACGTTTCCCAGTCACACGGTGGACCATAATCTGGGTTTCCCATGCATGTTTTAGCTGAAGGAAGAATCCCTTAAAACTGGAGAGTTGGGACCCATGGAATGGGTACCATGCAGTATGACTTGAAAGGGTCTGCATTGCTCACCGAACCTCACCAATGCTATCAGCCCGAAGTGGTCCAGCTTTATGTCTCACCCAGCTCTAGGTGTAGATGTGGTAAATCCAGGTTGCATCACAAGCCCTGAATGAATTATTTAAGAATTGCTCTCTATTTCACTGTCACTGTGTTTTGTTTCTGTAATTTATTTTGATAGTGGGATTTATCAAATTTTCACTGCTGCATTTATGCCATTGTAGACACGCTTGATTCTCTTACAGAGACATAAATATCCATGAGTTTTAAGATTTTTACTAGTCAGGTATATTCCTAGGCGTTGAATATGGGATGTTGATTCCATTTCGTTGATCAAGGAGTAGGTCTTGACTATTATATATTTGGCTTATGGAACGGTATCTGTGCTGATTTCAATCTCTGGTTTTATGCAGCACCTCAACTCACCTTTCCCCATAAGCAAGCATAAGTTGGTTTTCTAAAATTGAGACCCTGTTCTGTTTTGTAATTCGGTTCATGTGTAGCCAAGTTTACATTCCGTGTATTAGTGATATCTTATGATGTTTCGTTTTCTGTGTGACTTATTTCACTTAGAATCATCGTACCTGAATCCCCTCATTATGGCGCGACGGGCCTGATGACATAGATTTCATTGCTGAGTGATATTCCATTGTACGTAAGTACCACAACTTCTTTATCCATTTTTCGCTTTCTGGGATATTTAATTTGTACTGTAGATGAGGTTCTTGTAAACAGAGACGTCCAAAACATTGGGGTGGCTGTGTCTTTTTTATTTTAATTTCTCTAAGCTATAGGACCGTAAGTGGAAGTTCCGTAGGATCCGTTGCTCTGTTTTTTAGGTGTCTCAGGAAACACCATACACTTCTCCAGAATGGCGGTTGGCAATTTACATCCCGCCCATCAGCATAACAAGTCTCCCGCTTTTCCATGGCCTGTTCTGCCTTTCTGGATTTTACACTTTTTTCAGATGGCCCTTTTGACCTGGGGGCAGTGAGACTTCATTTTAGTGCATATTTCCTTTACACGCTTTCTTGGTTGGCCAAAAAGAGCGTATGCATATTTTCCTGAATATATTACAATATATTATTGTATTTAGATATATATATATACATTATATATTATATTTAGTTTGAGTGTATGTGTTAGTGTACGGGTTAGTGTTAGCGCATGGGTTAGGATTAGGGGACGGGATAGGGTAAGGCTTCGGGTAAGGGTTAGGGTTAGGGTAAGGGTTAGGGGACGGGAACTGTTTAGGGTAGAGGTTAGGGTACGAAAACCGTTTAGGGTGAGCGTACGTGTTAGGGTACGGGTTAGTGTTAGCATACAGGTTAGGATTAGGTGATGTGTTACGGTAAGGCTTCGGGTAAGGGTTATGGTTAGGGTTAGCAGACGAGGATGGCTTGGGGTACAGGTTAGGTTACGACAACGGTTTAGGGTGAGTGTACGTGTTAGGGTACGGATTAGTGTTAGCGTACAGGTTAGGAATAGGGTACGGGTTAGGGTAAGGATTCGGGTAAGGGTTAGAGTTAGGGGATGTGGACGGTTTAGGTTACAGGTTAGTGTACGAAAAAGGTTTAGGGTGAGCGTACATGTTAGGGTACAGGTTAGTGTTAGCGTATGAGTTAGTGTTAGCGGACGGGTTAGTATTAGGGGAAGGGTATTATGGTAAGGCTTCTAATAAGGTTTAGGGTTAGGGTTAGGGGATGGGAACGGTACAGGGTACAGGTTAGCGTACGACAACGGTTTAGGGTGAGCGTACGTGTTAGGGTACGCGTTAGTGTTAGTGTACGAATTAGGGTTAGTTGACGCATTAGGGTAAGGCTTCGGGTAAGGGTTAGGGTTAGGGTTAGGGGACGCGGACAGTTTAGTGTACAGGTTAGGGTACGACGACGGTTTAGGGTGAGCGTACATGTTAGGGTACGGGTTACTGTTAGTGTACGGGTTAGGATTAGGGGACGGATTAGGGTAAGGCTTCGGGTGAGTGTTAGGGTTAGAGTTAGGGGACGGGGATGGTTTAGGGTACAGCTTATTGTATGACAACGATTTAGGGTGTGTGTACATGTTAGGGTACGGGTTAGTGTTAGCGTACGGGTTAGGATTAGGGGATGGGTTAGGGTAAGGCTTCGGGTAAAGTTTAGTGTTAGGGTTAGTGTTAGGGAATGGGGACGTGGTCAGGGACGGTTTAGGGTACAGCTTAGGGTTCGACAACAGTTTATGGTGACCGTATGTGTTAGGGTACTGGTTAGTGTTAGCATATGCCTTAGGATTAGTGGACGGGTTAGTGTAAGGCTTCGGGTAAGTGTTAGTGTTTGGGTTAAGTTTAGGGGATGGGGACGGTTTAGGGTACAGGTTAGCGTATGACAACGTTTTAGGGTGAGCGTACGTGTTAGGGTATTGATTACTGTTAGCGTACGGGTTAGGATTAAGGGACGTGTAAGGGTAAGGCTTCGGGTAAGTGTTAGGGTTAGGTTTAGGGTTAGGGTTAGGGGACGGGGATGGTTTAGGGTACAGGTTAGGCTACGACAATGGTTTAGGGTGAGCGTACGTGTTAGGGAATGGGTTAGTGTTAGCGTACGAGTTAGGATTAGGGGACGGGTTAGGGTAAGGCTTCGGGTAAGTGTTAGGGTTAGGATTAGGGTTAGGGGACTGGGACGGTTTAGGGTACAAGTTTGTGTACGACAACGGTTTAGGGTGAGCGTACGTGTTAGGGTACGGGTTAGTGTTAGCGTAGGAGTTAGTGTTAGCGTACGGGTTAGTATTAGGTGACGGTTTAGGGTAAGGATTTTGGCAAGGGTTAGGGTTAGGGGACGGGGACGGTTTAGGATACAGGTGAGGGTACGACAAAGGTTTAGTGTGAGCATATGTGTTAGGGTACGGGTTAGTGTTTGGGTACGGGTTAGGATTAGGGGACGGGTTAGGGTAAGGCTTCGGGTGAGGGTTAGGGGACGGGGACGTGGACGGTTTAGGGTACAGGTTAGTGTACGACAAGGGTTTAGTGTGAGCGTACGTGTTAGGGTACAGTTTAGTGTTAGCGTACGTGTTAGGATTAGGGGACTTGTTAGTGTAAGGCTTCGGGTAAGGTTTACGGTTATGGTTAGGTTTAGGGATAGGGGACGGGGACAGTTTAGGGTATAGGTTAGGGTACGACAACTGTTCAGGGTGAGCGTATGTGTTAGGGTACGGATTAGTGTTAGCGTACAGGTTAGGGTTAGTGGACGCGTTAGGGTAAGGCTTCGGGTAAGGGTTAGGGTTAGGGTACGGGGACGGTTTAGGGTACAGGTTAGTGTATGACAATGATTTAGCGTGAGCGTACATGTTAGGTTACGGGTTAGTGTTAGCGTACGGTTTAGGATTAGGGGACGGTTTAGGGAAAGGCTTCGGGTAAGTTTTAGGGTTAGGGTTAGGGATGGGGACGGGAACGGGGAAGGTTTAGGGTACAGGTTAGGGTACGACAACGGTTTAGGTTGAGCATACCTGTTAGGGTACGAGTTAGTGTTAGCGTACGCTTTAGGATTAGGGGACGGGTTAGGGTAAGACTTCGTGTAAGTGTTAGTGTTAGGGTTAAAGTTAGGGGACCGGGACGGTTTAGGGTACAGGTTGGGTACTACAACGTTTTAGTGTCAGCTTACGTGTTAGGGAATGGGTTAGTGTTTGCGTACGGGTCAGGATTAGGGGATGTGTTAGGGTAAGGCTTCGGATAAGGGTTAGGTTTAGGGGATGGGGACGGTTTATGGTAGAGGTTAGGGTATGACAACGGTTTAGGGTGTGCGTACGTGTTAGGATATTGGTTATTGTTAGCTTACGGGTTAGGATTAAGGGACGTGTTAGTGTAAGGCTTAGGGTAAGTATTAGGGTTAGGTTTAGGGTTAGGGTTAGGGGACGGGGATGGTATAGGGTACAGGTTAGGCTACGACAACGGTTTAGGGTGAGCGTACGTGTTAGGGAATAGGTTAGTGTTAGCGTACAGTTTAGGATTAGGGGATGGGTTAGGGTAAGGCTTCGGGTAAGTGTTAGGGTTAGGGTTAGGGTTAGGGCATGGGGACGGTTTAGGGTACAGGTTAGAGTACGACAACAGTTTAGGGTGAGCGTACGTGTTAGTGTATGTGTTAGTGTTAGCGTACGGGTTAGGATTTGGGGACAGATTAGGGTAAGGCTTTGGGTAAGTGTTACAGTTAGGGTTAGGGTTAGTGGACGAGGACGGTATAGGGTACAGGTTAGGGTACAACAATGGTTTAGGGTGAATGAAAGTGTTAGGGTTCGGGTTAGTGTTAGTGTATGGGTTAGGATTAGGGGACGTGTTAGGGTAAGTCTTCAGGAAAGGGTTAGGTTGAGGGGACTGGGACGGGGACGTGTACAGTTTAGGGTACAGGTTAGTGTATGACAACGATTATGGGTGAGTGTACGTGTTAGGGTACAGGTTAGTTTTAGCGTATGGGTTAGGATTGAGGGACGGTTTAGGGTAAGGCTTCGGGTAAGGGTTAGGGTTAGGGTTAGGGGACGGGGACGGTTTAGGGTACAGGTAAGTGTATGGCAACGGTTTACGGTGAGCGTACGTGTTATGGTACGGGTAAGTGTTAGGGTACGGTTTAGGATTAGGTGACAGGTTAGTGTAAGGCTTAGGGTTAGGTTTAGGGTTAGGTTTTGGGGATGGGGACAGTTTAGGATACATATTAGGGTATGACAGCGGTTTAGGGTGAGCGTACATGTTAGGTTACGGGTTAGTTTTAGCGTACGCGTAAGGATTAGCGGACGTGTTAGGGTAAGGCTTCGGTTAGGGTTGGGTTAGGGTTAGGGTTAGGGTTGGGGGTCAGAGGACGGGGACGGTTTAGGGTACAGGTTAGGGTACGACAACGGTTTAGGGTGAGCGTATGTGTTAGGGTAAGGGTTAGTGTTAGCGTACGGGTTAGGATTTGGGGACGGGTTAGGGTAAGGTTTCGGGCAAGGGTTAGGGTTAAGGTTAGGGGACGGGAACGGCATAGGGTACAGGTTAGGGTATGACAAAGGTGTAGGATGAGCATACGTTTTAAAGTATGGGTTAGTGTTAGCATACGTGTTAGGATTAGGGGACAGTTTGGGGTAAGGCTTCGGGTAAGGGTTGGGTTTAGGTTTAGGGTTACGTGACGGGGATGGGGACGGTTTAGGGTACAGGTTAGTGTACAAAAATGGTTTAGGGTGAGCGTACTTTTTAGGGTACAGGTTAGTGTTAGCATTGGGGTTAAGATTAGGGGACGGGTTAGGGAAAGTCTTCGGGTAAGGGTTAGGGTTAGGGGACAGGCACGGTTTAGGTTACAGGTTACGGTACAACAATGGTTTAGAGTGAGCGTACGTGTTAGGGTACGATTTAGTGTTAGCATATGGGCTAGGATTAGGAGACAGGTTAGGGTAAGGCTTCGGGTAAGGCTTAGTGTTAGGTTTAGGGTTAGGGTTAGTGTTAGGCCACGGGGACGTTTTAGGGTACAGCTTATGGTACAACAGTGGTTTAGGGTGAGTGTACGTGTTATGGTAAGGGTTAGTGTTAGCGTACGGCTTAGGATTATTGGAGAGGTTAAGGTAAGGCTTCGGGTAAGGGCTAGGGTTAGAGTAACGGGATGGGGATGGGTACGGTTTAGGGTACAGATTAGGGTACAACAACGGTTTAGGGTGAGCGTAAGTTTTAGGGTATGGGTTAGTGTTAGCGCACGGGTTAGGATTAGGGGACGTGTTCGGGTAAGGCTTCGGGTAAGGGTTAGTGTTAGGTTTAAGGGACAGGGATGGTTTAGCGTACAGGTTAGGGTACGACAACGGTTTCGGGTGAGCGTACGTTTTAGGGTACGTGTTAGTGTTAGCGTACGGGTTAGTATTAGGGGACGGGTTGGGTTAAGGCTTTGGGTAAGGGTTAGGGTTAGGGGACGGGGACGGTTTAGGGTACAGGTTAGGGTACGACAATGTTTTAGCGTGAGTGTACAAGTTAGGGTATGGATTAGTGTTAGCGTACGTGTTAGGATTAGGGTACGGATTAGGGTAAGGTTTTGGGTAAGTTTTAGTGTTAGGGAGGGTTAGGGTTAGGGGATGGGGAAGGTTTAGGATACAGGTTAGTGTACGACATCGGTATAGGGTGAACGTACGTGTTAGGTTACGGGTTACTGTTAGCGTACAGGTTAGGATTAGGGAACGGGTTAGGGTAAGCCTTTGGGCAAGGGTTAGGGTTAGGGTTAGGGTTAGGAGACGGTTTAGGGTACAGGTTAGCGTACGTCAACGGTTTAGGGTGAGTGTATGTTTTAGGTTACGGGTGAGTGTTAGCATACGGGTTAGGATTAGGGGAGGGGTTAGAGTAAGACATCGGGTAAGGTTTAGGGTTAGGGATAGGGGACGGGGACGGGGACGATTTAGGGTACAGGTTAGGTTTCGACAACAGTTTAGGGTGAGCGTACGTGTTAGGTTACGTGTTAGTGTTAGCATACGGGTTAGGATTAGGGGACTGGATAGGGTAAGACTTCGAGTTAGGGTTAGGGTTAGGAATAGGGTTAGGGGACGGGGACGGTTTAGGGTACAGCTTATTGTATGACAACGATTTAGGGTGTGTGTACATGTTAGGGTACGGGTTAGTGTTAGCGTACGGGTTAGGATTAGGGGATGGGTTAGGGTAAGGCTTCGGGTAAAGTTTAGTGTTAGGGTTAGTGTTAGGGAATGGGGACGTGGTCAGGGACGGTTTAGGGTACAGCTTAGGGTTCGACAACAGTTTATGGTGACCGTATGTGTTAGGGTACTGGTTAGTGTTAGCATATGCCTTAGGATTAGTGGACGGGTTAGTGTAAGGCTTCGGGTAAGTGTTAGTGTTTGGGTTAAGTTTAGGGGATGGGGACGGTTTAGGGTACAGGTTAGCGTATGACAACGTTTTAGGGTGAGCGTACGTGTTAGGGTATTGATTACTGTTAGCGTACGGGTTAGGATTAAGGGACGTGTAAGGGTAAGGCTTCGGGTAAGTGTTAGGGTTAGGTTTAGGGTTAGGGTTAGGGGACGGGGATGGTTTAGGGTACAGGTTAGGCTACGACAATGGTTTAGGGTGAGCGTACGTGTTAGGGAATGGGTTAGTGTTAGCGTACGAGTTAGGATTAGGGGACGGGTTAGGGTAAGGCTTCGGGTAAGTGTTAGGGTTAGGATTAGGGTTAGGGGACTGGGACGGTTTAGGGTACAAGTTTGTGTACGACAACGGTTTAGGGTGAGCGTACGTGTTAGGGTACGGGTTAGTGTTAGCGTAGGAGTTAGTGTTAGCGTACGGGTTAGTATTAGGTGACGGTTTAGGGTAAGGATTTTGGCAAGGGTTAGGGTTAGGGGACGGGGACGGTTTAGGATACAGGTGAGGGTACGACAAAGGTTTAGTGTGAGCATATGTGTTAGGGTACGGGTTAGTGTTTGGGTACGGGTTAGGATTAGGGGACGGGTTAGGGTAAGGCTTCGGGTGAGGGTTAGGGGACGGGGACGTGGACGGTTTAGGGTACAGGTTAGTGTACGACAAGGGTTTAGTGTGAGCGTACGTGTTAGGGTACAGTTTAGTGTTAGCGTACGTGTTAGGATTAGGGGACTTGTTAGTGTAAGGCTTCGGGTAAGGTTTACGGTTATGGTTAGGTTTAGGGATAGGGGACGGGGACAGTTTAGGGTATAGGTTAGGGTACGACAACTGTTCAGGGTGAGCGTATGTGTTAGGGTACGGATTAGTGTTAGCGTACAGGTTAGGGTTAGTGGACGCGTTAGGGTAAGGCTTCGGGTAAGGGTTAGGGTTAGGGTACGGGGACGGTTTAGGGTACAGGTTAGTGTATGACAATGATTTAGCGTGAGCGTACATGTTAGGTTACGGGTTAGTGTTAGCGTACGGTTTAGGATTAGGGGACGGTTTAGGGAAAGGCTTCGGGTAAGTTTTAGGGTTAGGGTTAGGGATGGGGACGGGAACGGGGAAGGTTTAGGGTACAGGTTAGGGTACGACAACGGTTTAGGTTGAGCATACCTGTTAGGGTACGAGTTAGTGTTAGCGTACGCTTTAGGATTAGGGGACGGGTTAGGGTAAGACTTCGTGTAAGTGTTAGTGTTAGGGTTAAAGTTAGGGGACCGGGACGGTTTAGGGTACAGGTTGGGTACTACAACGTTTTAGTGTCAGCTTACGTGTTAGGGAATGGGTTAGTGTTTGCGTACGGGTCAGGATTAGGGGATGTGTTAGGGTAAGGCTTCGGATAAGGGTTAGGTTTAGGGGATGGGGACGGTTTATGGTAGAGGTTAGGGTATGACAACGGTTTAGGGTGTGCGTACGTGTTAGGATATTGGTTATTGTTAGCTTACGGGTTAGGATTAAGGGACGTGTTAGTGTAAGGCTTAGGGTAAGTATTAGGGTTAGGTTTAGGGTTAGGGTTAGGGGACGGGGATGGTATAGGGTACAGGTTAGGCTACGACAACGGTTTAGGGTGAGCGTACGTGTTAGGGAATAGGTTAGTGTTAGCGTACAGTTTAGGATTAGGGGATGGGTTAGGGTAAGGCTTCGGGTAAGTGTTAGGGTTAGGGTTAGGGTTAGGGCATGGGGACGGTTTAGGGTACAGGTTAGAGTACGACAACAGTTTAGGGTGAGCGTACGTGTTAGTGTATGTGTTAGTGTTAGCGTACGGGTTAGGATTTGGGGACAGATTAGGGTAAGGCTTTGGGTAAGTGTTACAGTTAGGGTTAGGGTTAGTGGACGAGGACGGTATAGGGTACAGGTTAGGGTACAACAATGGTTTAGGGTGAATGAAAGTGTTAGGGTTCGGGTTAGTGTTAGTGTATGGGTTAGGATTAGGGGACGTGTTAGGGTAAGTCTTCAGGAAAGGGTTAGGTTGAGGGGACTGGGACGGGGACGTGTACAGTTTAGGGTACAGGTTAGTGTATGACAACGATTATGGGTGAGTGTACGTGTTAGGGTACAGGTTAGTTTTAGCGTATGGGTTAGGATTGAGGGACGGTTTAGGGTAAGGCTTCGGGTAAGGGTTAGGGTTAGGGTTAGGGGACGGGGACGGTTTAGGGTACAGGTAAGTGTATGGCAACGGTTTACGGTGAGCGTACGTGTTATGGTACGGGTAAGTGTTAGGGTACGGTTTAGGATTAGGTGACAGGTTAGTGTAAGGCTTAGGGTTAGGTTTAGGGTTAGGTTTTGGGGATGGGGACAGTTTAGGATACATATTAGGGTATGACAGCGGTTTAGGGTGAGCGTACATGTTAGGTTACGGGTTAGTTTTAGCGTACGCGTAAGGATTAGCGGACGTGTTAGGGTAAGGCTTCGGTTAGGGTTGGGTTAGGGTTAGGGTTAGGGTTGGGGGTCAGAGGACGGGGACGGTTTAGGGTACAGGTTAGGGTACGACAACGGTTTAGGGTGAGCGTATGTGTTAGGGTAAGGGTTAGTGTTAGCGTACGGGTTAGGATTTGGGGACGGGTTAGGGTAAGGTTTCGGGCAAGGGTTAGGGTTAAGGTTAGGGGACGGGAACGGCATAGGGTACAGGTTAGGGTATGACAAAGGTGTAGGATGAGCATACGTTTTAAAGTATGGGTTAGTGTTAGCATACGTGTTAGGATTAGGGGACAGTTTGGGGTAAGGCTTCGGGTAAGGGTTGGGTTTAGGTTTAGGGTTACGTGACGGGGATGGGGACGGTTTAGGGTACAGGTTAGTGTACAAAAATGGTTTAGGGTGAGCGTACTTTTTAGGGTACAGGTTAGTGTTAGCATTGGGGTTAAGATTAGGGGACGGGTTAGGGAAAGTCTTCGGGTAAGGGTTAGGGTTAGGGGACAGGCACGGTTTAGGTTACAGGTTACGGTACAACAATGGTTTAGAGTGAGCGTACGTGTTAGGGTACGATTTAGTGTTAGCATATGGGCTAGGATTAGGAGACAGGTTAGGGTAAGGCTTCGGGTAAGGCTTAGTGTTAGGTTTAGGGTTAGGGTTAGTGTTAGGCCACGGGGACGTTTTAGGGTACAGCTTATGGTACAACAGTGGTTTAGGGTGAGTGTACGTGTTATGGTAAGGGTTAGTGTTAGCGTACGGCTTAGGATTATTGGAGAGGTTAAGGTAAGGCTTCGGGTAAGGGCTAGGGTTAGAGTAACGGGATGGGGATGGGTACGGTTTAGGGTACAGATTAGGGTACAACAACGGTTTAGGGTGAGCGTAAGTTTTAGGGTATGGGTTAGTGTTAGCGCACGGGTTAGGATTAGGGGACGTGTTCGGGTAAGGCTTCGGGTAAGGGTTAGTGTTAGGTTTAAGGGACAGGGATGGTTTAGCGTACAGGTTAGGGTACGACAACGGTTTCGGGTGAGCGTACGTTTTAGGGTACGTGTTAGTGTTAGCGTACGGGTTAGTATTAGGGGACGGGTTGGGTTAAGGCTTTGGGTAAGGGTTAGGGTTAGGGGACGGGGACGGTTTAGGGTACAGGTTAGGGTACGACAATGTTTTAGCGTGAGTGTACAAGTTAGGGTATGGATTAGTGTTAGCGTACGTGTTAGGATTAGGGTACGGATTAGGGTAAGGTTTTGGGTAAGTTTTAGTGTTAGGGAGGGTTAGGGTTAGGGGATGGGGAAGGTTTAGGATACAGGTTAGTGTACGACATCGGTATAGGGTGAACGTACGTGTTAGGTTACGGGTTACTGTTAGCGTACAGGTTAGGATTAGGGAACGGGTTAGGGTAAGCCTTTGGGCAAGGGTTAGGGTTAGGGTTAGGGTTAGGAGACGGTTTAGGGTACAGGTTAGCGTACGTCAACGGTTTAGGGTGAGTGTATGTTTTAGGTTACGGGTGAGTGTTAGCATACGGGTTAGGATTAGGGGAGGGGTTAGGGTAAGACATTGGGTAAGGTTTAGGGTTAGGGATAGGGGATGGGGACGGGGACGATTTAGGGTACAGGTTAGGTTTCGACAACGGTTTACGGTGAGCGTACGTGTTAGGTTACGGGTTAGTGTTAGCATACGGGTTAGGATTAGGGGACTGGATAGGGTAAGACTTCGAGTTAGGGTTAGGGTTAGGAATAGGGTTAGGGGACGGGGACGGTTTATGGTACAGGTTAGGCTACGACCAGGGTTTAGGGTGAGCGTAAGTGTTAGAAAATTGGTTATTGTTAGCGTACGGGTTAGGATTAAGGGATGGGTTAGGGTAAGGCATCGGTTAAGGGTTAGGGTTAAGGTTAGTATTAGCGTTAGGGCACGGGGATGATTTTGGGTACAGGTTAGGGTACGACAACGGTTTAGGGTGAGCGTATCTGTTAGGGTATGGGTTAGTGTTAGCGTACTGGTTAGGATGAGGGGACGGGTTAGGGTAAGGTTCCGTGTAAGGGTTAGGGTTAAGGGACGGGGACGGTTTAGGGTACAGGTTACTGTATGACAACGGTTTAGTGTGAGCGTACGTGTTAGGGTACGGGTTAGTGTTAGCGTACGGGTTAGGATTTGGGGACGGGTTAGGTTAAGGCTTCGGGTAAGTGTTAGGGTTAGGGTTAGGGGACAAGGATGGTTAAGGGTACAGGTTAGGGTATGACATCAGTTTACGGTGAGTGTACGTGGTAGGGTATGGAATAGTGTTAGCATACGGGTTAGGATAATGGGACGTGTTAGTGTAAGGCTTCGCATAAGGGTTACGGTTAGGGTTAGGGGACGGGGACGGGGAAGTTTTAGGGTACAGGTTAGCGTACGACAATGGTATAGGGTGAGCATACGTGTTAGGTTACGGGTTATAGTTAGCGTACGGGTTAGGATTAGGGGATGGGTTAGGAT
Organism: Delphinapterus leucas; assembly: GCF_059928025.1. Classification (NCBI taxonomy): domain Eukaryota; kingdom Metazoa; phylum Chordata; class Mammalia; order Artiodactyla; family Monodontidae; genus Delphinapterus; species Delphinapterus leucas. The sequence goes on from NW_028322257.1 coordinate 5,492,294, forward strand.
AAGCCTTCGGTTAAGGGTTAGGGTTAGGGTTAGGGAACGGGGATGGTTTAGGGTACTGGTTAGGGTACGACAATGGTTTAGGGTGAGCGTACGTATTAGGGCACTGGTTATTGTTCACGTACGGTTTAGGATTAGGGGACGGGCTACATTAAGGCTTCGGGTTAGGGTTAGGGTTAGGGGACGGGGACGGTTTAGGGTACAGGTTAGTGTACGAAAATGGTTTAGGGTGAGCGTTCGTGTTAGGGTACGGGCTAGTGTTAGCGAAAGGGATTGGATTAGGGTACGGGTTAGTGTAAGGCTTCGGGTAAGTTTTAGGTTTAGCGTTTGTGATAGGTTTAGGGGATGAGGACATTTTAGGGTACAGGTTAGGGTACGACAACGGATTAGGGTGAGCGTACATGTTAGGGTACGGGTTAGTGTTAGCGAACGGGTTAGGATTAGGGGACGAGTTAGTGTAAGTCTTCGGGTAAGTGTTAGGTTTCGGTTTAGGGTTAGGGGACGTTGAAAGGTATGGTTTAGGACACAGGTTAGGGTACGACAACGGTTTAGGTTGAGCATAAGTGTTAGGGTACGGGTTAGTGTTAGTGTACGTGTTAGGATTAGGGGACGGGTTAGGGTAAGGCTTTGGGTAAGGGTTAGGGTTACAGTTAGGGTTAGGGGATGGGGAAATTTTAGGGTACACGTTAGGGTACGACAACGCTTTAGGGTGAGCGTACGTGTTAGGGTACGGGTTAGTGTTAGCGTACGGGTTAGGATTAGTGGGAGGGTTAGGGTAAGGCTTCGGGTAAGTGTTAGGATTATGGTTAGGGTTAGGAGACGCGGACGGTTTAGGGTACAGGTTAGGGTACGACAACGGTGTACGGTGAGCGTAAGTGATAGGGTACGAGTTAGTGTTAGCGTACGGGTTAGGATTAGGGGAAAGGTTAAGGTAAGGCTTCAGGTAAGGGTTAGGGTTAGGGGACGGGGACGGGGACGGTTTAGTGTACAGGTTAGGTTACGACAACGATTTAGGGTGAGCGTACGTGTTAGTGTATGGGTTAGTGTTAGCGTACAGGTTAGGATTAGGGGACTGCTTAGGGTAAGGCTTCAGGTAAGGTTTAAGGTTAGGGTTAGGGTTAGGGGACGGGGAAGGCTTAGGGTACAGGTTAGGGAATGACAATGATTCAGGGTGAGCGTACGTTTTACGGTAGGGGTTATTGTTAGCGTACAGGTTAGGATTAGGGGACGGGTTAGGGTAAGGCTTCAGGAAAGTGTTAGGGTTAGTGTTAGGGTTAGGTTTAGGGGATGGGGAAGGTTTAGGGTACAAGTTAGAGTACGACAACGGTTTAGGGTGAGCGTACGTGTTAGGGTACGGGTTAGTGTTAGCGTACGGGTTAGGATTAGGTGACAGGTTAGGGTAAGGCTTCGGGAAAGGGTTAGGGTTAGCGTTAGAGGACGGGGACGATTTAGAGTACAGGTTAGGGTACAACAGCGGTTTAGGGTGAGCGTACGTTTTAGGGTATGTGTTAGTGTTAGCATACGGGTTAGGATTAGGGAACGGTTTAGGGTAAGGCTTTGGGTAAGGGTTAGGGTTAGGGTTAGGGTGAGGGTTAGAATTAGGGGACGGGGACGGTTTAGGGCACAGGTTAGGGTACGACAACCGTTTAGGGTGAGCGTACGTGTTAGGGTATGGGTTAATATTAGCGTACGGGTTAGGATTAGGGGACGGGTTAGGGTAAGGCTTCGGGTAAGGGTTACGGTTAGGGTTAGGGTTAGGGTTAGGGGACGGGGACGGATAAGGGTACAGGTTAGGGTACGACAACTGTTTAGGTTGAGCGTACGTGTTAGGGTACGGGCTAGTGTTAGCGTATGGGTTAGGATTAGGGGACGGGTTAGGGTAAGGCTTCGGGTAAGTGTTAGGGTTAGGGTTAGGGGACGGGTATGGTTTAGTGTTCAGGTGAGGGTACGACAACGGTTTAGGGTGAGCGTACGTGTTAGGGTACGGATTAGTGTTAGCATTCGGTTTAGGAATAGGGGACGGGTTAGGGTAAGGCTCCGGGTAAGGGTTAGGATTAGGGTTAGTGTTAGGGGACGGTGACGGTTTAAGGTACAGGTTAGTGTACGACAACGTTTTAGGGTGAGCGTACGTGTTAGGGTACAGTTTAGTGTTAGCGTATGGGTTAGGATTATGGGACGGATTAGGGTAAAGCTTCGGGTAAGGGATAGAATGAGGGTTAGGGTTAGGGTACAGGGACAGTTTAGGGTACAGGTTAGGGTACGAAAACAGTTTAGGGTGAGCGTACGTTTTAGGGCAAGTTTTAGTGTTAGCGTACGGGTTAGGATTAGGGGACGGGTTAGGGTAAGGCTTTGCGTAAGTGTTAGGATTAGGGTTAGGGTTAGGGTTAGGGTTGGGGTCGGGGACGGTTTAGGGTACAAGTTAGGGTACGACAACGGTTTAGGGTGAGCGTAAGTGTTAGGGTACGGGTTAGTGTTAGGGTACGGGTTAGGATTAGGGGATGGGTTAGGGTAAGGCTTCGGGTAAGGGTTAGGGTTCGGGGATGGGGATGGTTTAGGGTACACGTTAGGTTACGACAACGGTTTAGGGTGATTGTACGTGTTCGGGTATGGGTTAGTGTTAGCGTACGGGTTAGGAATAGGGGATGGGTTAGGGTATGGCTTCGGGCAAGGGTTAGGGTTAGGGTTAGGGGAAAGGGACGTTTTAGGGTACAGGTTAGTGTACGACAATGGTTTAGGGTGAGCGTACGTGTTAGGGCATGGGTTAGTGTTAGCTTACGGGTTAGGGTTAGTGGACGGGTTAGGGTAAGGCTTCAGGTAAGGGCTAGGTTTAGGATTAGGGTTACGGCTAGGGGACGGGGACAGTTTTGGGTACAGGTTAGGATACTACAAAGGTTTAGGTTGAGCGTACGTGTTAGGTTACGTTTTAGTGTTAGCGTATGGGTTACGATTAGGTGACGGGTTAGGGTAAGGTTTCGGGTAAGGGTTAGGGTTAGGGTTAGGGGACGGGGATGGGGACGGTTTACCATACAGGTTAGGGTATGACAACGTTTTACAGTGAGTGTACATGTTAGGGTACGGGTTAGTGTTAGCGCACAGGTTACGATTTTGGACGGGTTATGGTAAGGCTTCGGGTAAGGTTTAGGTTTAGGGTTAGGGTTAGAGTTAGGGGACAGGGACGGTTTAGGGTACAGGTTAGGGTACGACAATGGTTTAGGGTGAGCGTATGTGTTAGTGTACAGTTTAGTGTTAGCGTACGGGTTAGGATTAGGGTACGGGTTAGGGTAAGGCTTCGAGTAAGGGTTAGGGTTAGAGTTAGGGTTAGGGGACGGGGACGGTTTAGGGTAAAGGTTAGGGAACGACAACGGTTTAGAGTGAGCGTACATGTTAGGGTATGGGTTAGTGTTAGCGTACGGGTTGGGATTAGGTGACGGGTTAGGGTAAGGCTTCGGCTAAGGTTTAGGGTTAGGGTTAGAGTTAGGGCTAGTGTTAGGGTTAGGGGACGGGGATGGTTTAGGGTACAGGTTAGGGTAGGACAGCGGTTTAGGGTGAGGGCACGTGTTAGGATATGGGTGAGTGTTAGCTTACGGGTTAGTATTAGCGGACGGGTTAGGGTAAGGCTTCGCGTAAGGGTTAGGTTTAGGGATAGGGTTAGGGTTAGGGGACGGGGACGATTTAGGGTACAGTTTAGGTTACGACAACGGTTTAGGGTGAGTGTACGTGTTAGGGTGCGGGTTAATGTTAGTGTACGGGTTAGGATTAGGCGACGGGATAGGGTAAGGCTTCAGGTAAGTGTTCAGGTTAGGGTTAGGGTTAGTATTACGGGACGGGGACGGCTTAGGGTACAAGTTAGGGTACGACAACGATTTAGGGTGAGTGTATGTGTTAGGGTGCGTGTTACTGTTAGCGTACGGGTTAGGATTAGGGGACGGGTTAGGGTAAGGCTTCGGGTAAGGGTTAGGGTTAGGGTTAGTTTTAGGGTTAGAATTAGGGGACGGGGACGGTTTAGGGCACAGGTTAGGGTACGACAACCGTTTAGGGTCAGCGTACGTGTTAGGGTATGGGTTAGTGTGAGCGTACGGGTTAGGATTAGGGGACGGGTTAGGGTAAGGCTTCGGGTAAGGGTTACGGTTAGGGTTAGGGTTAGGGTTAGGGTTTGGGTTAGGGGACGGGGACTGTTTAAGGTACAGGTTAGTGTACGACAACGGTTTAGGGCGAGCGTACGTGTTAGGGTACGGTTTAGTGTTAGCGTACTGGTTAGGATTACGGGACGGTTTAGGATAAGGCTTCGGGTAAGCGTTACGGTTAGGGTTATTGTTAGGGTTAGGGTTAAGGGTCGGGGACGGTATAGGGTACAGGTTAGTGTATGACAACAGTTTAGGGTGAGCGTACGTGTTAGGGTACAGCTTAGTGTTAGCGTACAGGTTAGGATTAGGGGACGGGTTAGGGTAAGGCTTCTGGTAAGGTTTACGGTTAGGGTTAGGGTTAGGGGACGGGAGGGTTTAGGGTACAGGTTAGGGTACGACAACCGTTTAGGGTGAGCGTACGTGTTAGGGTACGGGTTAGGGTTAGCGTGCGGGTTAAGATTAGGGGATGGGTTAGAGGAAGGCTTCGGGTAAGTTTTAGGGGTAGGTTTAGGGTTAGGGGACGGGGACAGTTTAGGGTACAGGTTAGAGTATGACAACGGTTTAAGGTGAGCATAGGTGTTAGGGTACGGGTTAGCATTAGCGTACAGTTTAGGATTAGGGCCAGGTTAGGGTAAGGCTTTGGGTAAGGGTTAGGGTTAGGGTTAGGGTTAGGGTTAGTGTTAGGGTATGGGGACGGTTTAGCGTACAGGTTAGGATAGGACAACGGTTTAGGGTGAGCGTACGTTTTAGGTTAAGGGTTAGTGTTAGCGTACGGGTTAGGATTAGGAGACGGGTAAGGGTAAGGCTTCGGGTAAGGGTTAGGGTTAGGGGACGGGGACGGGGACGGTTTAGGGTACAGGTTAGGGTATGACAACGTTTTACGGTGAGTGTATGTGTTAGGGTACGGGTTAGGTTTAGCGTACGGGTTACGATTATTGGACGGGTTAGGGTAAGGCTTCAGGTACGGGTTAGGTTTAGGGTTAGGGTTAGTGTTAGGGGACGGGGACGGTTTAGGGTACAGGTAAGGGTACGACAACGGTTTAGGTTGAGCGCTCGTGTTAGGGCACGGTTTAGTGTTAGCGTATGGGTAAGGATTAAGAGACGGTTTAGTGTAAGGCTTCGGGTAAGGGTTAGGGTTAGGGTTTGGATTAGGGTTAGGGTTAGGGGACAGGGACGGTTTAGGGTACAAGTTAGTGTACGACAACTGTTTAGGGTGAGCGTACGTGTTAGGGTACAGGTTAGTGTTAGCGTACGGGATAGGATTATGGGACGGGTTAGGGTAAGGCTTCGGGTAAGGGTTAGGGTTAGGGTTAGGGTTAGGGTAAGGGGACGGGGACGGGTACAGGTTAGGGTACGACAACGGTTTAAGGTGAGCGTACCTGTTAGGGTACGGTTTAGTGTTAGCGTACTGGTTCGTATTAGGGGACTGGTTAGGGTAAGGCTTCGGGTAAGTGTTAGGGTTAGGGTTAGGGTTAGGGGATGCGGACGATTTAGGGTACAGTTTAGGTTACGACAATGGTTCAGGGTGAACGTACGTGTTAGGGTATGGGTTAGTGTTAGCGTACGGGTTAGGATTAGGGGACGGTTTAGGTAAGGCTTCGGGCAAGTGTTAGGGTTAGGGTTAGGGTTAGGGGACGGGGAAAGTTTAGGGTACAGGTTAGGTTTACAACAACGGTTTAGGGTGAGCGTACGTGTTAGGGTATGGGTTAGAGTTAGCCTACGTGTTAGAATTAGGGGACGGGTTAGGGTAAGGCTTCGGCTAAGTGTTAGTGTTAGGTTTATGGTTAGGATTAGGGGATGGGGACTGTTTAGGGTACAGGTTAGTGTACGACAACGGTTTAGGGTGAGTGTACGTGTTAGGGTACGGGTTACAGTTAGCGTACGGTTAGTATTAGGGGACGGGTTAGGGTAAGGCTTCGGGTAAGGGTTAGGGTTAGGGTTAGGGTTAGGGTTAGGGGACGGGGACGGTTTAGGGTAAAGGTTAGTGTACGACAACGGTTTAGGGTGAGCGTACGTGTTAGGGTACGGGTTAGTGTTAGCGTACGGGTTCGGATTAGGGGACGGGTTAGGTTACGGCTTCGGGTAAGGGTTAGGGTTAGTGTTAGGGTTAGGGGACACGGATGGGGACGGTTTAGGGTACAGATGTGCGTATGACAACGGTTTATGGTGAGCATACATGTTAGGGTACGGTTTATTGTTTGCGTATGGGTTAGGATTAGGGGACGGGGACGGTTTAGGTTACAGGTTAGGGTAAGATAACGGTTTAGGGTGAGCGTACGTGTTAGGGTACGGGTTAGTGTTAGCATACGTGTTAGGATTATGGGACGGGTTAGGGTAAGGCTTCGGGTAAGGTTTAGCGTTAGTGTTAGGGTTAGGGTTAGGGTTAGGGGACGGGGACGGTTTAGGGTACAGGTTAGGGTAAAACAGCTGTTTAAGGTGAGCATACGTGTTAGGGTACGGGTTAGTGTTAGCGTACTGGTTAGTATTAGGGGACGGGTTAGTGTAAGGCTTCAGGTAAGTGTTAGCTTTAGGGTTAGTGTTAGGGGATGGGGACGGTTTAGGATACAGGTTTGGTTACGACAATGGTTTAGGGTGAACGTATGTGTTAGGCTATGGGTTAGTGTTAGCGTACGGGTTAGGATTAGGGGACGGTTTAGTGTAAGTCTTCGGGTAAGGTTTAGGGTTAGGGTTAGGGTTAGGGGACGGGGTCGGGGACAGTTTAGGGTACAGGTTAGGGTTACGACAACGGTTTAGGGTGAGCATACGTGTTAGGGTATGGGTTAGGGTTAGCGTACGTGTTAGGATTGGGGACGGGTTAGGGTAAGGCTTCGGGTACGTGTTAGGGTTAGGGTTAGGGTTAGGGGACGGGGACGGGGACGGTGTAGGGTACAGGTTAGCGTACGACAACGGTTAAGGGTGAGCGTACGTGTTAGGGTACGGGTTAGTGTTAGCGTATGGTTTAGGATTAGTGGACGGGATAGGGTAAGTGTTCGGGTAAGGGTTAGGGGATGGGGATGGTTTAGGGTACAGGTTAGGGTATGACAATGTTTGAGGGTGAGTGTACGTGTTAGGGTACGGGTTAGTGTTAGCATACGGGTTAGGATTAGTGGACGGGTTAGGGTAAGGCTTTGGGTAAGGGTTAGGTTTAGGGTTCGGGTTAGGGTTTCGGTTAGGGGACGAGGACTGTTTAGGGTACAGGTTAGGGTACGACAACGGTTTAGGGTGAGCGTACGTGTTAGGGTACAGGTTATAGTTAGCGTACGGGTTAGGATTAGGGCACGGGTTAGGTTAAGGCTTCGAGTAAGGGTTAGGGTTTGGGTTAGGGTTAGGGTTGGGTTAGGGGACGGGGACGGTTTAAGGTACAGATAAGCGTATGACAAAGGGTGAGGGTGAGCATACGTTTTAGGGTGCGGGTTAGTGTTAGCATACGGGTTAGGATTAGGGTACGGGTTAGGGTAAGACTTCGGGTAAGGCTTGGGGTTAGGGTTAGGGTTAAGTTTAGGTTTAGGGGACGGGGACGGTTTAGGGTACAGGTAAGGGTACGACAACGGTTTAGGTTGAGCGCTCGTGTTAGGGCACGGTTTAGTGTTAGCGTACGGGTAAGGATTAAGAGACGGGTTAGTGTAAGGCTTCGGGTAAGGGTTAGGGTTAGGGTTTGGGTTACAGTTAGGGTTAAGGGACAGGGACGGTTTAGGGTACAGGTTAGCGTACGACAACTGTTTAGGGTGAGCGTACGTGTTAGGGTACAGGTTAGTGTTAGCGTACGGGATAGGATTATGGGACGGGTTAGGGTAAGGCTTCGGGTAAGGTTTAGGGTTAGGTTTAGGGTTAGGGTTAGGGGACTGGGAAGGGGACGGGGAAGGTTTAGGGTACAGTTTAGGGTACGACAACGGTTTAAGATGAGCGTACCTCTTAGGGTACGGTTTAGTGTTAGCGTACTTGTTCGTATTAGGGGACGGGTTAGGGTAAGGCTTCGGGTAAGTGTTAGGGTTAGGGTTAGGGTTAGGGTTAGGGTTAGGGGATGGGGATGATTTAGGGTACAGTTTAGGTTACAACAATGGTTCAGGGTGAACGTACGTGTTAGAGTATGGGTTAGTGTTAGCGTACGGGTTAGGATTAGGGGACGGTTTAGGGTAAGGCTTCGGGCAAGGGTTAGGGTTAGGGTTAGGGTTAGGGGATGGGGAAAGTTTAGGGTACAGGTTAGGTTTACAACAACGGTTTAGGGTGAGCGTACGTGTTAGGGTATGGGTTAGAGTTAGCCTACGTGTTAGGATTAGGGGACGGGTTAGGGTAAGGCTTCGGCTAAGGGTTAGTGTTAGGTTTATGGTTAGGATTAGGGGATGGGGACTGTTTAGGGTACAGGTTAGTGTACGACAACGGTTTAGTGTGAGTGTACGTGTTAGGGTATGGTTTAGAGTTAGCGTAGGGTTAGGACTAGGGGAAGGGTTTGGGTAAGGCTTCGGGTAAGGTTTAGGGTTAGGGTTAGGGTTAGGTTTAGGGGACGGGGCCGGTTTAGGGTACAGGTTAGCATATGACAGCGGTTTAGGGTGAGCGTATGTGTTAGGGCATGGGTTAGTGTTAGCGTATGGGTTAGGATTAGTGGACGGGATAGGGTAAGGCTTCGGGTAAGGTTTAGGGTTAGGGTTGGGGTTAGGGGATGGGGACGGTTTGGGGTTCAGGTTAGTGTAAGACAAATGTTTAGTGTGAGCGTACGTGTTAGGGTACGGTTTAGAGTTAGCGTACGGGTTAGGATCAGGGGACGGGTTAGGGTAAGGCTTCAGGTAAGGTTTAGGTTTAGGGTTAGGTTTAGGGTAAGGGTTAGGGGACCGGGATGATTTAGGGTACAGGTTAGTGTACGACAACGGTTTAGGGTGAGCGTACGTGTTAGGGTACGGGTTAGTGTTAGCGTACGGGTTAGGATTAGGGGATGGGTTACGGTAAGGCTTCGGGTTAGTGTTAGGGTTAGGGTTAGGGTTAAGGTTAGGGGACGGAGATGGTTTTGGGTACAGCTTAGGGTACGACAACTGTTTAGGATGAGCGTACGTATTAGGGTACGGGTTAGTGTTAGAGTACGGGTTAGGATTGGGGACGGGTTAGGGTAAGACTTCGGGTAAGGGTTAGGGTTAGGGTTAGGGTTTGGGGACTGGGACGGTTTTGGGTACAGGTTAAGGTACGACAACGGTTTAGGTTGAGCGTACGTGTTAGGGTACGGTTTAGTGTTAGCGTACGGGTTCAGATTAGGGGACGGGTTAGGTTACAGCTTCGGGTAAGGGTTAGGGTTAGGGTTAGGGGATGCGGATGGGGACGGTTTAGGGTACAGATGTGCGTATGACAACGGTTTATGGTGAGCATACATGTTAGGGTACGGTTTATTGTTTGCGTACGGTTTAGGATTAGGGGACGATGATGGTTTAGGGTACAGGTTAGGGTACAACAACTGTTTAAGGTGAGCATACGTGTTAGGGTACGGGTTAGTGTTAGCGTACTGGTTAGTATTAGGGGACGGGTTAGGGTAAGGCTTCAGGTAAGTGTTAGGGTTAGGGTTAGTGTTAGGGGATGGGGACGGTTCAGGTACAGATGTGGTTACGACAATGGTTTAGGGTGAACGTATGTGTTAGGCTATGGGTTAGTGTTAGCGTACGGTTTAGGATTAGGGGACGGGTTAGGGTAAGGCTTCGGGTAAGGGTGAGGGTTAGGTATGGGTTAGGGTTAGCTTTAGGGGGCGGGGACGGTTTAGGGTACAGGTTAGCGTAAGACAACGTTTCAGGGTGAGCGTACGTGTTATGGTACAGGTTAGTGTTAGCGTACGGGATAGGATTAGGGGACGGGTTAGGGTAAGGCTTCAGGTAAGGGTTAGGGTTAGGGTTAGGGTTAGGGTTATGGTACGGGTACGTTTTAGGGTACAGGTTAGTGTACGACAACGGTTTAGGTTGATCGTACGTGTTAGGGCAATGGTTAGTGTTAGCGTATGGGTTAGGATTAGGGGACGGTTAGGGTAAGGCTTCGGGTAAGGGTTAGGTTAAGGGTTAGGGTTAGGGTTCGGGTTAGGGGACGGGGACGGTTTAGGGTACCGGTTAGGGTACGAAAACGGTTTAGGGTGAGCGTACGTTTTAGGGCACGGGTTAGTGTTAGCGTACGGTTTAGGATTAGGGGACGGGTTAGGGTAAGACTTCGGGTAAGGGTTAGGGTTAGGGTTAGGGTTAGGGGGCGGGGAAGGTTTAGGGTACAGGTTAGGGTACGACAACTTTTTAGGGTGAGCCTACGTGTTAGGGTACGGGTTAGTGTTAGCGTACGGATTAGGATTAGGGGACGGGTTAGGGTAAGGCTTCGGGTAAGCTTTAGTATTAAGTTTAGGGTTAGGGTTAGGGGACGGGCACGGTTTAGGGTACAGGTTAGGGTACGACAACGGTTTAGGGTGAGCCTACATGTTAGGGTATGGGTTAGTGTTAGCGTACGGATTAGGATTAGGGGACGGGTTAGGGTAAGGCTTTGGGTAAGCTTTAGGATTAAAGTTAGGGTTAGGGTTAGTGGACAGGGACGGTTTAGTGTACAGGTTAGGTTACGACAATGTTTTAGAGGGAGCGTACATGTTAGCGTACAGGTTAGTGTTAGCGTACGGTTTAGGGTTATTGGACGGGTTAGGGTAAGGTTTCGGGTAAGGGTTAGGTTTAGGGTTAGGGGACGGGGACGGTTTAGGGTACAGGTTAGGGTATGACAACGTTTTAGGGTGAGTGTAGGTTTTAGGGTACGGGATAGTGTTAGCGTACGGGTTAGGATTAGGGGACGTGTTAGGGTAAGGCTTCGGGTAACGGTTAGGGTTAGGGTTAGGGTTAGGGGACGGAGCCGGGAACGGTTTAGGGTACAAGTTAGTGTTCGACAACGGTTTAGGGTGTGCGTACGTGTTAGGGCACGGTGTCGTGTTAGCGTACGGTTTAGGATTAGGGGATGGGTTAGTGTAAGGCTTCGGTAAGGGTTAGTGTTAGGGTTAGGGTTAGGGGATGGGGACCTTTTAGTGTACAGGTTAGGGTACGACAACAGTTTAGGGTAAGCGTACGTGTTAGGGTACAGGTTAGTGTTAGCGTACGGGTTAGTATTAGGGGACGGGTTATGGTAAGGCTTCCGGTAAGGGTTAGCTTTAGGGTTAGGGTTAGGTTTAGGGGACGGGGATGGTTTAGGGTACAGGTTAGGGTACGACAATGGTTTAAGGTGAGCGTACGTGTTAGTGTATGGGTTAGTGTTAGCGTACGGGTTAGGATTAGGGGACGGGTTAGGGTAAGGCTTCGGGTAAGTGTTAGGGTTAGGGCTAGCGTTAGGGTTAAGGTTAGGGTTAGGGGATGGTGAAGGTTTAGGGTTCAGGTTAGGTTACGACAATGGTTTAGGGTGAACGTAAGTGTTAGGGTACGCTTTAGTGTTAGCGTACGGGTTAGGATTAGGGGACGAGTCAGCGTAAGCGTTCGGGTAAAGGTTAGTGTTAGGTATGGGTTAGGGTTAGGGTTAGGAGACAGGGACGGTTTAGGGTATAGGTTAGGGTACGACAACGGTTTAGGGTGAGCGTACGTGTTAGGGTATGGGTTAGTTTTAGCGTACTGGTTAGGATTATGGGATGGTTTAGGGTAAGGCTTCGGGTAAGGGTTAGGGTTAGGTTTAGGGTTAGGGTTAGGGGACGGGGACGGGGACGGTTTAGGGTACAGGTTAGGGTTACGAGAACGGTTTAGAGTGAGCGTACGTGTTAGGGTACGGGTAATAGTTAACGTATGGTTTAGGATTAGGGAACTGGTTAGGGTAAGGCTTCGGGTAAGTGTTAGCGTTAGGGTTAGGGTTAGGGTTAGGGGACGGGGACGGTTTAGGTTACAGTTTAGGGTTAGGGTTAGGGTTAGTGTTAGGTTTAGGGGACGGGGACGGGGACGGTTTAGGGTACAGGTTAGGGTACGACAACGGTTTAGGGTGAGCGTACGTGTTAGGGCACAGGTTAGTGTTAGCGTACGGGTTAGGATTATTGGACGGGTAAGGGTAAGGCTTCGGGTAAGAGTTAGAGTTAGGGTTAGGGGACGGGGACGGGGACGGTTTAGGGTACAGGATAGGGTACGTCAACGGTTTAAGGTGAGCTTACGTGTTAGGGTATGGGTTAGTGTTAGCGTACGGGTTAGGATTATTGGACGGGTTAGTGTAAGGATTCGGGTAAGGTTTAGGGTTAGTGTTAGGGTTAGGGGATGGGGAAGGTTTAGGGTACAGTTTAGGGTATGACAACGTTTTAGGTTGAGTGTAGATTTTAGGGTATGGGATAGTGTTAGCGGACGGGTTAGGATTAGGGGACGGGTTAGGGTAAGGCTTCGGGTAAGGGTCAGGTTTAGGGTTAGGGTTAAGGTTAGGGTTAGGGGACGGGGACGGTTTAGGGTACAGGTTAGGGTACGACAACGGTTTAGGGTGAGCGTACGTGTTAGGGCATGGTTTAGTGTTAGCGTACGGTTAGGATTAGGGGACGGGTTAGTGTAAGGCTTCGGGTAAGGGTTAGGGTTAGGGTTAGGGTTAGGGTTAGTGTTAGGGGATGGTCACGGTTTAGGGTACAGGTTAGGTTACGACAATGGTTTAGGGTGAACGTAAGTGTTAGGTTACGGGTGAGTGTTAGCGTACGGTTTAGGATTAGGGGACGGGTTAGGGTAAGGCTTCGGGTAAGGGTGAGGGTTAGGTATGGGTTAGGGTTAGGTTTAGGGGACGGGGACGGTTTAGGGTACAGGTTAGCGTAAGACAACGTTTCAGGGTGAGCGTACGTGTTATGGTACAGGTTAGTGTTAGCGTACGGGATAGGATTAGGGGACGGGTTAGGGTAAGGCTTCAGGTAAGGGTTAGGGTTAGGGTTAGGGTTAGGGTTATGGTACGGGTACGTTTTAGGGTACAGGTTAGTGTACGACAACGGTTTAGGTTGATCGTACGTGTTAGGGCAATGGTTAGTGTTAGCGTATGGGTTAGGATTAGGGGACGGTTAGGGTAAGGCTTCGGGTAAGGGTTAGGTTAAGGGTTAGGGTTAGGGTTCGGGTTAGGGGACGGGGACGGTTTAGGGTACCGGTTAGGGTACGAAAACGGTTTAGGGTGAGCGTAGGTTTTAGGGTACGGGTTAGTGTTAGCGTACGGTTTAGGATTAGGGGACGGGTTAGGGTAAGACTTCGGGTAAGGGTTAGGGTTAGGGTTAGGGGGCGGGGAAGGTTTAGGGTACAGGTTAGGGTACGACAACTTTTTAGGGTGAGCCTACGTGTTAGGGTATGGGTTAGTGTTAGCGTACGGATTAGGATTAGGGGACGGTTTAGGGTAAGGCTTCGGGTAAGCTTTAGGATTAAGGTTAGGGTTAGGGTTAGGGGACGGGGATGGTTTAGGGTACAGGTTAGGGTACGACAACGGTTTAGGGTCAGCCTACATGTTAGGGTACGGGTTAGTGTTAGCGTACGGATTAGGATTAGGGGACGTGTTAGGGTAAGGCTTCGGGTAATCTTTAGGATTAAAGTTAGCGTTAGGGTTAGTGGACAGGGACGGTTTAGTGTACAGGTTACGTTACGACAATATTTTAGAGTGAGCGTACATGTTAGCGTACAGGTTAGTGTTAGCGTAAGGTTTAGGGTTATTGGACGGGTTAGGGTAAGGTTTCGGGTAAGGGTTAGGTTTAGGGTTAGGGGACGGGGACGGTTTAGGGTACAGGTTAGGGTATGACAACGTTTTAGGGTGAGTGTAGGTTTTAGGGTATGGGATAGTGTTAGCGGACGGGTTAGGATTAGGGGACGGGTTAGGGTAAGGCTTCGGGTAAGGGTCAGGTTTAGGGTTAGGGTTAGGGTTAGGGTTAGGGGACGGGGACAGTTTAGGGTACAGGTTAGGGTACGACAACGGTTTAGGGTGAGCGTACGTGTTAGGGCATGGTTTAGTGTTTGCGTACGGTTAGGATTAGGGGACGGGTTAGTGTAAGGCTTCGGGTAGGGTTAGGGTTAGGGTTAGGGTTAGGGTTAGTGTTAGGGGATGGTCACGGTTTAGGGTACAGGTTAGGTTACGACAATGGTTTAGGGTGAACGTAAGTGTTAGGGTACGGGTTAGTGTTAGCGTACGGTTTAGGATTAGGGGACGGGTTAGGTTAAGGCTTCGGGTAAGGGTTAGGGTTAGGTATGGGTTAGGGTTAGGTTTAGGGGACGGGGACGGTTTAGGGTAAGGTTAGGGTACGACAACGGTTTAGGGTGAGCGTACGTGTTACGGTATGGTTTAGCGTTAGAGTACGGGTTAGGATTAGGGGACGGGTTAGGGTAAGGCTTCGTGTAAGGGTTAGGGTTAGGGTTAGGGTTAGGGTTAGGGTTAGGGGACGGGGATGGTTTAGGGTACAGGTTAGGGTATGACAACGGTTTAAGTTGAGCGTACGTGTTAGGGTACGGGTTAGTGTTAGCCTACGGGTTAGGATTAGGGCACGGGTTACGGTAAGGCTTCGGTTAAGGGTTAGGGTTAGCTATGGGTTAGGGTTAGGGTTAGGGGATGTAGACGGTTTAGGGTACATGTTAGGGTACGACAACGGTTTAGGGTGAGCGTACGTATTAGAGTACGGGTTAGTGTTAGCGTACGGTTTAGGATTAGGGGACGGTTTAGGGTAAGCCTTCGGGTAAGGGTTAGGGTTAGGGTTAGGGTTAGGGTTAGGGTTAGGGGACTGGGACGGTTTTGGGTACAGTTTAGCGTACGACAACGATTTACGGTGAGCGTACGTGTTAGGGCTCAGGTTAGTGTTAGCGTACGGTAGGGATTATTGGACGGGTTAGGGTAAGGCTTCGGGTAAGGGTTAGTTTTATGGTTAGGGTTAGGGTTAGGGTTAGGGGACGGGGACGGTTTAGGGTACAGGTTAGGGTATGACAACGTTTTAGGGTGAGTGTACGTTTTAGTGTACGGGTTAGTGTTAGCGTACGGGTTAGGATTAGTGGCCGAGTTAGGTTAAGGTTTCTGGTAAGGGTTAGGTTTAGGGTTAGGGTTAGGGTTAGGGTTAGGAGACGGGGACGGTTTAGTGTTCAGGTTAATGTACGACAACAGTTAAGGGTGAGCATACGTTTTAGGTCACGGTTTAGTGTTAGCGTACGGGTTAGGATTAGGGGACGGGTTAGGGTAAGGCTTTGGGTAAGGGTTAGGGCTAGGGTTAGCGTTGTTGTTAGGGGACGGGGACGGGGATGGTTTAGGGTACAGGTTAGGGTTACGAAAACGGTTTAGGCTGATTGTACGTGTTAGGGTACGGGAAGGAGTTAGAGTACGGGTTATTATTAGGGGACGGGTTAGGGTAAGGCTTCGGGTTAGGGATAGGGTTAGGGTTAGGGTTAGGGGATGGGTACGGTTTAGGGTACAGTTTAGCGTACGACTAAGGTTTAGGGTGAGCGTACGAGTTAGGGCACGGGTTAGTGTTAGCGTACGTGTTAGGATTATTGGACGGGTTTTGGTAAGGCTTCGGGTAAGGGTTAGGGTTAGGGTTAGCGGATGGGGACGGTTTAGGGTACAGGTTAGGGTATGACAAAGTTTTAGCGTGAGTGTAGGTTTTAGGGTACGGGATAGTGTTAGCGAACGGGTTAGGATTAGGGGACGGGTTAGGGTAAGGATTCGGGTAAGGTTTAGGGTTAGGGTTAGGGTTAGGGTTTGGGGACGGGGACGGTTTAGGGTACAGGTTAGGGTACGACAACGGTTTAGGATGAGCATACGTGTTAGGGTATGGGTTAGTGTTAGCGTACGGGTTAGGATTAGGGGATGGGTTAGGATAAGGCTTCGGGTAAGTCTTAGGTTTAGGGTTAGGGTGAGGGTTAGGGGACTGGGACGGTTTACGGTACAGGTTAGGGTACGACACCGGTTTAGGGTGAGCGTACGTGTTAGGGCACAGTTTCGTGTTAGCGTACGTGTTAGGATTAGGGAACGGGTTAGTGTAAGGTTTCGGGTAAGGTTAGGGTTAGGGTTAAGGTTAGGGTTAGGGGACGGGGACGGTTTAGGGCACAGGTTAGGGTAAGACAACGGTTTAGTGTGAGTGCACATGTTAGGGTACAGGTTAGTGTTAGCGTACTGTTTAGGATTATGGGACGGGTTAGTGTAAGGCTTCGGGTAAGGTTTAGGGTTAGGGTTAGGCTTAGGCTTAGGGATATGTTTAGGGGACGGGGATGGTTTAGGGTACAGGTTAGGGTACGACAACTGTTTAGGTTGAGCGTACGTGTTAGGGTACGGGTTAGTGTTAGCGTATGGGTTAGGATTGGGGACGGGTTAGGGTAAGGCTTCGGGTAAGGGTTAGGGTTAGGGTTAGGGTTAGGGTTAGGGGATGGTCACGTTTTAGGGTACAGTTTAGGTTACGACAATGGTTTAGGGTGCACGTACGTGTTAGGGTACGGTTTAGTGTTAGCGTAGGGGTTAGGATTAGGGGACGGGTTAGGGTAAGGCTTCGGGTAAGGGTTAAGGTTAGGTAAGGGTTAGGGTTAGGGTTAGGGGACGGGGACGGTTTAGGGTACAGGTTAGGGTATGACAACCTTTTAGGGTGAGTGTACGTTTTAGTGTACGGGTTAGTGTTAGCGTACGGGTTAGGATTAGTGGCCGAGTTAGGTTAAGGTTTCTGGTAAGGGTTAGGTTTAGGGTTAGGGTTAGGGTTAGGGTTAGGAGACGGGGACGGTTTAGTGTTCAGGTTAATGTACGACAACAGTTAAGGGTGAGCATACGTTTTAGGTCACAGTTTAGTGTTAGCGTACGGGTTAGGATTAGGGGACGGGTTAGGGTAAGGCTTTGGGTAAGGGTTAGGGCTAGGGTTAGCGTTGTTGTTAGGGGACGGGGACGGGGATGGTTTAGGGTATAGGTTAGGGTTACGAAAACGGTTTAGGCTGATTGTACGTGTTAGGGTACGGGAAAGAGTTAGAGTACGGGTTATTATTAGGGGACGGGTTAGGGTAAGGCTTCGGGTTAGGGATAGGGTTAGGGTTAGGGTTAGGGGATGGGTACGGTTTAGGGTACAGTTTAGCGTACGACTAAGGTTTAGGGTGAGCGTACGAGTTAGGGCACGGGTTAGTGTTAGCGTACGTGTTAGGATTATTGGATGGGTTTTGGTAAGGCTTCGGGTAAGGGTTAGGGTTAGGGTTAGCGGATGGGGACGGTTTAGGGTACAGGTTAGGGTATGACAAAGTTTTAGCGTGAGTGTAGGTTTTAGGGTACGGGATAGTGTTAGCGAATGGGTTAGGATTAGGGGACGGGTTAGGGTAAGGATTCGGGTAAGGTTTAGGGTTAGGGTTAGAGTTAGGTTTGGGGACGGGGACGGTTTAGGGTACAGGTTAGGGTACGACAACGGTTTAGGATGAGCATACGTGTTAGGGTATGGGTTAGTGTTAGCGTACGGGTTAGGATTAGGGGATGGGTTAGGATAAGGCTTCGGGTAAGTCTTAGGTTTAGGGTTAGGGTGAGGGTTAGGGGACTGGGACGGTTTACGGTACAGGTTAGGGTACGACACCGGTTTAGGGTGAGCGTACGTGTTAGGGCACAGTTTCGTGTTAGCGTACGTGTTAGGATTAGGGAACGGGTTAGTGTAAGGTTTCGGGTAAGGTTAGGGTTAGGGTTAAGGTTAGGGTTAGGGGACGGGGACGGTTTAGGGCACAGGTTAGGGTAAGACAACGGTTTAGTGTGAGTGCACATGTTAGGGTACAGGTTAGTGTTAGCGTACTGTTTAGGATTATGGGACGGGTTAGTGTAAGGCTTCGGGTAAGGTTTAGGGTTAGGGTTAGGCTTAGGCTTAGGGATATGTTTAGGGGACGGGGATGGTTTAGGGTACAGGTTAGGGTACGACAACTGTTTAGGTTGAGCGTACGTGTTAGGGTACGGGTTAGTGTTAGCGTATGGGTTAGGATTGGGGACGGGTTAGGGTAAGGCTTTGGGTAAGGGTTAGGGTTAGGGTTAGGGTTAGGGTTAGGGGATGGTCACGTTTTAGGGTACAGTTTAGGTTACGACAATGGTTTAGGGTGCACGTACGTGTTAGGGTACGGTTTAGTGTTAGCGTAGGGGTTAGGATTAGGGGACGGGTTAGGGTAAGGCTTCGGGTAAGGGTTAAGGTTAGGTAAGGGTTAGGGTTAGGGTTAGGGGACGGGGACGGTTTAGGGTACAGTTTAGGGTATGACAACGTTTTAGGGTGAGTGTACGTTTTAGTGTACGGGTTAGTGTTAGCGTACGGGTTAGGATTAGTGGCCGAGTTAGGTTAAGGCTTCTGGTAAGGGTTAGGTTTAGGGTTAGGGTTAGGGTTAGGGTTAGGAGACGGGGACGGTTTAGTGTTCAGGTTAATGTACGACAACAGTTAAGGGTGAGCATACGTTTTAGGTCACGGTTTAGTGTTAGGGTACGGGTTAGGATTAGGGGACGGGTTAGGGTAAGGCTTTGGGTAAGGGTTAGGGCTAGGGTTAGCGTTGTTGTTAGGGGACGGGGACGGGGATGGTTTAGGGTACAGGTTAGGGTTACGAAAACGGTTTAGGCTGATTGTACGTGTTAGGGTACGGGAAAGAGTTAGAGTACGGGTTATTATTAGGGGACGGGTTAGGGTAAGGCTTCGGGTTAGGGATAGGGTTAGGGTTAGGGTTAGGGGATGGGTACGGTTTAGGGTACAGTTTAGCGTACGACTAAGGTTTAGGGTGAGCGTACGAGTTAGGGCACGGGTTAGTGTTAGCGTACGTGTTAGGATTATTGGATGGGTTTTGGTAAGGCTTCGGGTAAGGGTTAGGGTTAGGGTTAGCGGATGGGGACGGTTTAGGGTACAGGTTAGGGTATGACAAAGTTTTAGCGTGAGTGTAGGTTTTAGGGTACGGGATAGTGTTAGCGAATGGGTTAGGATTAGGGGACGGGTTAGGGTAAGGATTCGGGTAAGGTTTAGGGTTAGGGTTAGGGTTAGGTTTGGGGACGGGGACGGTTTAGGGTACAGGTTAGGGTACGACAACGGTTTAGGATGAGCATACGTGTTAGGGTATGGGTTAGTGTTAGCGTACGGGTTAGGATTAGGGGATGGGTTAGGATAAGGCTTCGGGTAAGTCTTAGGTTTAGGGTTAGGGTGAGGGTTAGGGGACTGGGACGGTTTACGGTACAGGTTAGGGTACGACACCGGTTTAGGGTGAGCGTACGTGTTAGGGCACAGTTTCGTGTTAGCGTACGTGTTAGGATTAGGGAACGGGTTAGTGTAAGGTTTCGGGTAAGGTTAGGGTTAGGGTTAAGTTTAGGGTTAGGGGACGGGGACGGTTTAGGGCACAGGTTAGGGTAAGACAACGGTTTAGTGTGAGTGCACATGTTAGGGTACAGGTTAGTGTTAGCGTACTGTTTAGGATTATGGGACGGGTTAGTGTAAGGCTTCGGGTAAGGTTTAGGGTTAGGGTTAGGCTTAGGCTTAGGGATATGTTTAGGGGACGGGGATGGTTTAGGGTACAGGTTAGGGTACGACAACTGTTTAGGTTGAGCGTACGTGTTAGGGTACGGGTTAGTGTTAGCGTATGGGTTAGGATTGGGGACGGGTTAGGGTAAGGCTTCGGGTAAGGGTTAGGGTTAGGGTTAGGGTTAGGGTTAGGGGATGGTCACGTTTTAGGGTACAGTTTAGGTTACGACAATGGTTTAGGGTGCACGTACGTGTTAGGGTACGGTTTAGTGTTAGCGTAGGGGTTAGGATTAGGGGACGGGTTAGGGTAAGGCTTCGGGTAAGGGTTAAGGTTAGGTAAGGGTTAGGGTTAGGGTTAGGGTTAGGGGACGGGGACGGTTTAGGGTACAGGTTAGGGTACGACAATGGTTTAGGGTGAGCGTAGGTGTTAGGGTACGGTTTAGTTTTAGAGTACGGTTTAGGATTAGGTGACGGGTTAGGGTAAGGCTTCGTGCAAGGTTTAGGGCTAGGGTTAGTGTTAGGGTTTGGGGACGGGGATGGTTTAGGGTATAGGTTAGGGTACGACAGCGGTTTAGGTTGTGCGTACATGTTAGGGTACGGATTAGTGTTAGCGTACGGGTTAGGATTAAGGGACGGGTTAGGGTAAGGCTTCGGGTAAGGGTTAGGGTTAGGGTTAGTGTTAGGATTAGGGGACGGGTACGGTTTAGGGTACAGGTTAGGGTACGACAACGGTTTAGGGTGAGCGTACGTGTTAGGGCAATGGTTAGTGTTAGCGTATGGGTTAGGATTAGGGGACGGTTAGGGTAAGGCTTCGGGTAAGGGTTAGGTTAAGGGTTAGGGTTACGGTTCGGGTTAGGGGACGGGGACGGTTTAGGTTACCGGTTAGGGTACGAAAACGGTTTAGGGTGAGCGTACGTTTTAGGGTACGGTTTAGTGTTAGCGTACGGTTTAGGATTATGGGACGGGTTAGGGTAAGACTTCGGGTAAGGTTTAGGGTTAGGGTTAGGGTTAGGGGACGGGGAAGGTTTAGGGTACAGGTTAGGGTACGACAACTTTTTAGGGTGAGCCTACGTGTTAGGGTACGGGTTAGTGTTAGCGTACAGATTAGGATTAGGGGACGGGTTAGGGTAAGGCTTCGGGTAAGCTTTAGGATTAAGGTTAGGGTTAGGGTTAGGGGATGGGCACGGTTTAGGGTACAGGTTAGGTACGACAACGGTTTAGGGTGAGCCTACATGTTAGGGTACGGGTTAGTGTTAGCGTACGGATTAGGATTAGGGGACGGGTTAGGGTAAGGCTTCGGGTAAGCTTTAGGATTAAAGTTAGGGTTAGGGTTAGTGGACAGGGACGGTTTAGTGTACAGGTTAGGTTACGACAATGTTTTAGAGTGAGCGTACATGTTAGCGTACAGGTTAGTGTTAGCGTACGGTTTAGGGTTATTGGACGGGTTAGGGTAAGGTTTCGGGTAAGGGTTAGGTTTAGGGTTAGGGGACGGGGATGGTTTAGGGTACAGGTTAGGGTATGACAACGTTTTAGGGTGAGTGTAGGTTTTAGGGTACGGGATAGTGTTAGCGTACGGGTTAGGATTAGGGGACGTGTTAGGGTAAGGCTTCGGGTAACGGTTAGGGTTAGGGTTAGGGTTAGGGGACGGAGCCGGGAACGGTTTAGGGTACAAGTTAGTGTTCGACAACGGTTTAGGGTGTGCGTACGTGTTAGGGCACGGTGTCGTGTTAGCGTACGGTTTAGGATTAGGGGATGGGTTAGTGTAAGGCTTCGGGTAAGGGTTAGTGTTAGGGTTAGGGTTAGGGGATGGGGACCTTTTCGTGTACAGGTTAGGGTACGACAACAGTTTAGGGTAAGCGTACGTGTTAGGGTACAGGTTAGTGTTAGCGTACGGGTTAGTATTAGGGGACGGGTTATGGTAAGGCTTTCGGTAAGGGTTAGCTTTAGGGTTAGGGTTAGGTTTAGGGGACGGGGATGGTTTAGGGTACAGGTTAGGGTACGACAATGGTTTAAGGTGAGCGTACGTGTTAGGGTATGGGTTAGTGTTAGCGTACGGGTTAGGATTAGGGGACGGGTTAGGGTAAGGCTTCGGGTAAGTGTTAGGGTTAGGGTTAGCGTTAGGGTTAAGGTTAGGGTTAGGGGATGGTGAAGGTTTAGGGTTCAGGTTAGGTTACGACAATGGTTTAGGGTGAACGTAAGTGTTAGGGTACGCTTTAGTGTTAGCGTACGGGTTAGGATTAGGGGACGGGTCAGGGTAAGCGTTCGGGTAAAGGTTAGTGTTCGGTATGGGTTAGGGTTAGGGTTAGGGGACAGGGACGGTTTAGGGTATAGGTTAGGGTACGACAACGGTTTAGGGTGAGCGTACGTGTTAGGGTATGGGTTAGTTTTAGCGTACTGGTTAGGATTATGGGATGGTTTAGGGTAAGGCTTCGGGTAAGGGTTAGGGTTAGGTTTAGGGTTAGGGTTAGGGGACGGGGACGGGGACGGTTTAGGGTACAGGTTAGGGTTACGACAACGGTTTAGAGTGAGCGTACGTGTTAGGGTACGGGTAATAGTTAGCGTATGGTTTAGGATTAGGGGACTGGTTAGGGTAAGGCTTCGGGTAAGTGTTAGCGTTAGGGTTAGGGTTAGGGTTAGGGGACGGGGACGGTTTAGGTTACAGTTTAGGGTTAGGGTTAGGGTTAGTGTTAGGTTTAGGGGACGGGGACGGGGACGGTTTAGGGTACAGGTTAGGGTACGACAACGGTTTAGGGTGAGCGTACGTGTTAGGGCACAGGTTAGTGTTAGCGTACGGGTTAGGATTATTGGACGGGTAAGGGTAAGGCTTCGGGTAAGAGTTAGAGTTAGGGTTAGGGGACGGGGACGGGGACGGTTTAGGGTACAGGATAGGGTACGTCAACGGTTTAAGGTGAGCTTACGTGTTAGGGTATGGGTTAGTGTTAGCGTACGGGTTAGGATTATTGGACGGGTTAGTGTAAGGATTCGGGTAAGGTTTAGGGTTAGTGTTAGGGTTAGGGGATGGGGAAGGTTTAGGGTACAGTTTAGGGTATGACAACGTTTTAGGTTGAGTGTAGATTTTAGGGTATGGGATAGTGTTAGCGGACGGGTTAGGATTAGGGGACGGGTTAGGGTAAGGCTTCGGGTAAGGGTCAGGTTTAGGGTTAGGGTTACGGTTAGGGTTAGGGGACGGGGACGGTTTAGGGTACAGGTTAGGGTACGACAACGGTTTAGGGTGAGCGTACGTGTTAGGGCATGATTTAGTGTTAGCGTACGGTTAGGATTAGGGGACGGGTTAGTGTAAGGCTTCGGGTAAGGGTTAGGGTTAGGGTTAGGGTTAGGGTTAGTGTTAGGGGATGGTCACGGTTTAGGGTACAGGTTAGGTTACGACAATGGTTTAGGGTGAACGTAAGTGTTAGGTTACGGGTGAGTGTTAGCGTACGGTTTAGGATTAGGGGACGGGTTAGGGTAAGGCTTCGGGTAAGGGTGAGGGTTAGGTATGGGTTAGGGTTAGGTTTAGGGGACGGGGACGGTTTAGGGTACAGGTTAGCGTAAGACAACGTTTCAGGGTGAGCGTACGTGTTATGGTACAGGTTAGTGTTAGCGTACGGGATAGGATTAGGGGACGGGTTAGGGTAAGGCTTCAGGTAAGGGTTAGGGTTAGGGTTAGGGTTAGGGTTATGGTACGGGTACGTTTTAGGGTACAGGTTAGTGTACGACAACGGTTTAGGTTGATCGTACGTGTTAGGGCAATGGTTAGTGTTAGCGTATGGGTTAGGATTAGGGGACGGTTAGGGTAAGGCTTCGGGTAAGGGTTAGGTTAAGGGTTAGGGTTAGGGTTCGGGTTAGGGGACGGGGACGGTTTAGGGTACCGGTTAGGGTACGAAAACGGTTTAGGGTGAGCGTACGTTTTAGGGTACGGGTTAGTGTTAGCGTACGGTTTAGGATTAGGGGACGGGTTAGGGTAAGACTTCGGGTAAGGGTTAGGGTTAGGGTTAGGGTTAGGGGGCGGGGAAGGTTTAGGGTACAGGTTAGGGTACGACAACCTTTTAGGGTGAGCCTACGTGTTAGGGTATGGGTTAGTGTTAGCGTACGGATTAGGATTAGGGGACGGTTTAGGGTAAGGCTTCGGGTAAGCTTTAGGATTAAGGTTAGGGTTAGGGTTAGGGGACGGGGACGGTTTAGGGTACAGGTTAGGGTACGACAACGGTTTAGGGTGAGCCTACATGTTAGGGTACGGGTTAGTGTTAGCGTACGGATTAGGATTAGGGGACGGGTTAGTGTAAGGCTTCGGGTAAGGGTTAGGGTTAGGGTTAGGGTTAGGGTTAGTGTTAGGGGATGGTCACGGTTTAGGGTACAGGTTAGGTTACGACAATGGTTTAGGGTGAACGTAAGTGTTAGGGTACGGGTTAGTGTTAGCGTACGGTTTAGGATTAGGGGACGGGTTAGGTTAAGGCTTCGGGTAAGGGTTAGGGTTAGGTATGGGTTAGGGTTAGGTTTAGGGGACGGGGACGGTTTAGGGTAAGGTTAGGGTACGACAACGGTTTAGGGTGAGCGTACGTGTTACGGTATGGTTTAGCGTTAGAGTACGGGTTAGGATTAGGGGACGGGTTAGGGTAAGGCTTCGTGTAAGGTTTAGGGTTAGGGTTAGGGTTAGGGTTAGGGTTAGGGGACGGGGATGGTTTAGGGTACAGGTTAGGGTATGACAACGGTTTAAGTTGAGCGTTCGTGTTAGGGTACGGTTTAGTGTTAGCCTACGGGTTAGGATTAGGGCACGGGTTACGGTAAGGCTTCGGTTAAGGGTTAGGGTTAGCTATGGGTTAGGGTTAGGGTTAGGGGATGTAGACGGTTTAGGGTACATGTTAGGGTACGACAACGGTTTAGGGTGAGCGTACGTGTTAGAGTACGGGTTAGTGTTAGCGTACGGTTTAGGTTTAGGGGACGGTTTAGGGTAAGGCTTCGGGTAAGGGTTAGGGTTAGGGTTAGGGTTAGGGTTAGGGTTAGGGTTAGGGTTTGGGGATGGGGATGGTTTAGGGTATAGTTTAGGGTACGACAGCGGTTTAGGTTGTGCGTACGTGTTAGGGTATGGATTAGTGTTAGCGTACGGGTTAGGATTAAGGGACGGGTTAGGGTAAGGCTTCAGGTAAGGGTTAGGGTTAGGTTTAGTGTTAGGGTTAGGGGACGGGTACGCTTTAGGGTACAGGTTAGGGTACGACAACGGTTTAGGGTGAGCGTACGTGTTAGGGTAAGATTTAGTGTTAGCATACGGGTTAGGATTAATGAACGGGTTAGGGTAAGGCTTCGGGTAAGATTTAGGGTTAGGGTTAAGGGACGGGAATGGGGTCGGTTTAGGGTACAGGTTAGGTTACGACAAAGGTATAGGGTGAACGTACATGTTAGGGTACGGGTTAGTGTTAGCCTACGGGTTAGGATTAGGGCACGGGTTAGGATAAGGCTTCGGGTAAGGTTTAGGGTTAGGTATGGGTTAGGGTTAGGGGACGGGGACGGTTTAGGGTACAGGTTAGTGTACGACAATGGTTTAGGGTGAGCGTACGTGTTAGTGTATGGGTTAGTGTTAGCGTACGGGTTAGGAATATGGGACGGTTTAGGGTAAGGCTTCGGGTAAGTGTTAGGGTTAGGGTTAGGGTTAGAGGACGGGGATGGGGACAGTTTAGGGTACAGGTTAGGGTTACGACAACGGTTTAGGGTGAGCGTATGTGTTAGGGTATGGGTAAGGGTTAGCGTACGGGTTAGGATTAGGGGACGGTTTAGGGTAAGGCTTCGGGTAAGGGTTAGTGTTAGGGTTAGGGTTAGTTGACGGGGACGGTTAGGGTACAGTTTAGCATACGACAACGATTTAGGGTGAGCGTACGTGTTAGGGCTCGGGTTAGTGTTAGCGTAGCGGTTAGGATTATTGGACGGGTTAGGGTAAGGCTTCAGGTAAGGGTTAGGTTTAGGGTTAGGGGACGGGGACGGTTTATGGTACAGGTTAGCGTATGACAAAGTTTTAGGGTAGGTGTAGGTTTTAGGGTACGGGATAGTGTTAGCGAACGGGTTAGGAGTAGGGGACGGGTTAGGGTAAGGCTTTGGGTAAGGGTTAGGGTTAGGGTTAGGGTTAGGGTTAGGGGACGGGTACGGTTTAGGGTACAGGTTAGGGTACGACCACGGTTTAGGGTGAGCGTACGTGTTAGGGTAAGGTTTAGTGTTAGCGTACGGTTTAGGATTTGGGAACGGCTTAGGGTAAGGCTTCGGGTAAGGGTTAGGGTTAGGTTTAGGGTTAAGGGACGGGAATGGGGACGGTTTAGGGTACAGGTTAGGTTACGACAATGGTTTAGGGTGAACATACATTTTAGGGTACTGGTTAGTGTTAGCCTATGGGTTAGTATTAGGGCACGGGTTAGGGTAAGGCTTCGGTTAAGGTTTAGGGTTAGCTATGGGTTAGGGTTAGGGTTAGGGGACGGGGACGGTTTAGGGTAAAAGTTAGGGTACGACAACGGTTTAGGGTGAGCGTACGTGTTAGGGTACAGGTTAGAGTTAGCGTACGGGTTAGGATCAGGGGACGGTTTAGGGTAAGGCTTCGGGTAAGGGTTAGGGTTAGGTTTAGGGTTAGGGTTAGGGGACGGGGACGGTTTAGGGTACAGTTTAGCGTACGGCAACGATTTAGGGTGAGCGTACGTGTTAGGGTTTGGGTTAGTGTTAGCGTACGGGTTAGGATTATTGAACGGGTTAGGGTAAGGCTTCAGGTAAGTGTTAGGGTTAGGGTTAGGGTTAGGGGACGGTTTAAGGTACAGGTTAGGGTATGACAACGTTTTAGGGTGAGTGTACGTTTTAGGGTACGGGTGAGTGTTAGCGTACGGGTTAGGATTAGTGGCCGGGTTAGGGTAAGGCTTCTGTTAAGGGTTAGGTTTAGGGTTAGCATTAGGGTTAGGGTTAGGAGACGGGGACAGTTTAGGGTTCAGGTTAATGTACGACAACGGTTTAGGGTGAGCGTACGTGTTAGGTTATGGGTTAGGGTTAGCGTACGGGTTAGGATTAGGGGACGGGTTAGTGGAAGGCTTCGGGTAAGGGTTAGGGTTAGGGTTAGCGTTAGGGGACGGGGATGGTTTAGGGTACAGTTTAGGGTACGACAACGTTTAAGGGTGAGCGTACATTTTAGGGCACGGTTTAGTGTTAGCGTACGGGTTAGGATTAGGGGACGGGTTAGGGTAAGGCTTCGGGTAAGGGTTAGGGTTAGTGTTAGGGTTAGGGGACGGGGACGGGGACGGTTTAGGGTACAGTTTAGGGTTACGACAACGGTTTAGGGTGATTATACGTGTTAGGGTACGGGTAAGAATTAGAGTACGGGTTAGTATTAGGGGACGGGTTAGGGTAAGGCTTCGGGTAAGGGATAGGGTTAGGGTTAGGGTTAGGGGATGGGGATGGTTTACGGTACAGTTTAGCGTACAACAAAGATTTAGGGTGAGCGTACGTGTTAGGGCACGGGTTAGTGTTAGCGTACGGGTTAGGATTATTTTACGGGTTAGGGTAAGACTTCGGGTAAGGGTTAGGGTTAGGGTTAGCGGATGGGGACGGTTTAGGGTACAGGTTAGTGTATGACAACTTTTTAGCGTGAGTGTAGGTTTTAGGGTACGGGATAGTGTTAGCGAACGGGTTAGGATTAGGGGACAGGTTACGGTAAGGCTTCGGGTAAGGTTTAGGTTTAGGGTTAGGGTTAGGGTTAGGGGACGGGGACAGTTTAGGGTACAGGTTAGGGTACGACAACGGTTTAGGGTGAGTGCACATGTTAGGGTACAGGTTAGTGTTAGCGTACTGTTTAGGTTTATGGGACGGGTTAGTGTAAGGCTTCGGGTAAGGTTTAGGGTTAGGGTTAGGGTTAGGGTTAGGGTTATGGTTAGGGGACGGGGACGGTTTAGGGTACAGGTTAGGGTACGACAACGGTTTAGGTTGAGTGTACGTGTTAGGGTACGGGTTAGTGTTAGTGTACGTGTTAGGATTAGGGGACGGGTTAGGGTAAGGCTTCGGGTAAGGGTTAGGGTTAGGGTTAGGGGATGGTCACGTTTTAGAGTACAGGTTAGGTTACGACAATGGTTTAGGGTGAATGTACATGTTAGTGTACGGGTTAGTGTTAGCGTACGGGTTATGATTATGGGACGGTTTAGGGTAAGGCTTCTGGTAAGTGTTAGGGTTAGGTAAGGGTTAGGGTTAGGGTTAGGGGACGGGGACGGTTTAGGGTAAAGGTTAGGGTACGACAACTGTTTAGGGTGAGCGTACGTGTTAGGGTACGGTTTAGTTTTAGAGTACGGGTTAGGATTAGGTGACGGGTTAGGGTAAGGCTTCGGGTAAGGGTTAGTGTTAGGTTTAGGGTTAGGTTTAGGGTTAGGGTTAGGGGACGGAGACGGGGATGGATTAGAGTACAGGTTAGTGTACGACAACATTTTAGGGTGAGCGTACGTGTTAGTGTACGGATTAGTGTTAGCGTATGGTTTAGGAGTAGGGGACGGGTTAGTGTAAGGCTTCGGGTAAGGGTTAGGGTTAGGGTTAAGGTTAGGTGACGGAGACGGTTTAGGGTACAGGTTAGTTTACGACAGCGGTTTTAGGTGAGCGTATGTGTTAGGGTACGGGATAGTGTTAGCGTACGTGTTAGGATTAGGGGACGGGTTGGGGTAAGGCTTCGGGTAAGGGTTAGGGTTAGGGGATGGGGATGGTTTAGAGTACAGGTTAGGTTACGACAATTGTTTAGGGTGAACGTACGTGTTAGGGTTTGGGTTAGTGTTAGCGTACGGGCTAGGTTTGGGGACGGGTTAGGGTAAGGCTTCGGGTAAGGGTTAGTGTTAGGTATGGGTTAGGGTTAGGGTTAGGGGATGGGGATGGTTTAGGGTACAGGTTAGGGTATGACAAAGGTTTAGGGTGAGCGTACGTGTAAGGGTACGGTTAGTGTTAGCGTACGGGTTAGGATTAGTGGACGGTTTACGGTAAGGCTTCGGGTAATGGTTACGTTTAGGTTTACAGTTAGAGTTAGGGTTAGGGGACGGGGACGGTTTAGGGTACAGGATAGGTTACGACAACGGTTTAGGGTGAGCGTACGTGTTAGGGTAGAATTTAGTGTTAGCGTACGGGTTAGGATTAGGGGACGGTTTAGGGCAAGGCTTTGGGTAAGTGTTAGGTTTAGGGTTAGGGTTAGGGTTAGGGGACGGGGACGGTTTAGGGTACAGGTTAGGGTACGACAATGGTTGAGCATGAGCATACGTGTTAGGTTATGGGTTAGGTTTAGGGGACGGGTTATGGTAAGTCTTCAGATAAGGCTTAGGTTTAGGGTTAGGGTTAGGGGACGGGGACGGTTTAGGGTACAGGTTAGGGTACCACAACGGTTTAGGGTGAGCGTACTTGTAAGGAAATGGTTTAGTGTTAGCGTATGGGTTAGGTTTAGGGGATGGGTTAGTGTAAGGCTTCGGGTAAGCGTTAGGGTAAGGGTTAAGGCTAGGGTTAGGGGCCGAGGACTGTTTAGGGTACAGGTTAGGGTATGACAACAGTTAAGGGTGAGCGTACGTGTTAGGGTACAGGTTAGTGTTAGCGTACGGGTTAGGATTCGGGGACGGGTTAGGGTAAGGCTTCGGGTAAGGGTTAGGGTTAGGGTTAGGGTTACGGTTAAGGTTAGGGGACGGGGATGATTTTGGGTACAGGTTAGGTTACGACAACTGTTTAGGGTGAGCGTACGTGTTAGGTTACGGGTTAGTGTTAGCGTACGGGTTACGATTATGTACAGGTTAGGGTAAGGCTTCGGGTAAGGGTTAGTGTTAGGGTTAGGGCTAGGGGACGGGGACGGTTTAGGGTACATGTTAGGGTATGACAACGGTTTAGGGTGAGCGTACGTGTTAGGGTATGGGTTAGGGTTAGCGTACGGGTTAGGATTAGGGAACGGGTTAGTGGAAGGCTTCGGGGAAGTGTTAGGGTTAGGGTTAGGGTAAGGGGACGGGGACGGTTTAGGATACAGGTTAGGGTACGACAACGGTTTAGGGTGAGGGTACATGTTAGGTCACGGGTTAGTGTTAGCGTACGGGTTAGTATTAGGGGACGGGTTAGGGTAAGGCTTCGGGTAAGGGATAGGTTTAGGGCTACAGTAAGGGGTAGGGGACGGGTCGGTTTAGGGTACAGGTTAGGTTACAACAATGGTTTAGGGTGAACGTACGTTTTAGGGTACGGGTTAGTGTTAGCGTATGGGTTAGGATTAGGGGACGGGTAAGGGTAAGGCTTCGGGTAAGGGATAGGGTTAGGTATGGGTTAGTGCTAGGGTTAGGGGATGGGGAAGGTTTAGGGTACAGGTTAGTGTACGACAACCGTTTAGGGTGAGCGTGCGTGTTGGGGTACGTGTTAGTGTTAGCGAACAGTTTAGGATTAGGGACAGTTTAGTTTAAGGCTTCGAGTAAGGGTTAGGGTTAGGGATAGGGTTAGGGTTTGGGGACGGGGACGGGGATGGTTTAGGGTAGAGGTTAGGATACGACAACGGTTCAGGGTGAGCGTACATGTTAGGGTACGAGTTAGTGTTAGCGTACGGGTTAGGATTAGGGAACGGGTTAGGGTAAGACTTCGGGTAAGGGTTAGGTTTAGGGATAGGGTTAGGGGACGGGGACGGTTTAGGGTACATGTTAGGGTACAGCAAGGGTTTAGGATGAGCGTACGTGTTAGGGTACAGGTCAGTGTTAGTGTACGGGTTAGGATTAGGGGACGGGTTAGGGTAAGGCTTCGGGTAAGTGTTAGGTTTAGTTATGTGTTGGGGTTACAGTTAGGGGACGGGGACCGTTTAGGGTACAGGTTAGTGTACGACAACGGTTTAGGGTGAGAGTACGTGATACGGTATGGGTTAGTGTTAGTGTACGGGTTAGGAGTAGGGGACGGTTTAGGGTAAGGCTTCGGGTAAGGTTTAGGGTTAGGGTTAGGGTTAGGGTTAGGGTTAGCGGACGGGGACGGTTTAGGGTAGAGGTTAATGTAATCAACCGTTTAGGGTGAGCGTAAGTGTTAGGGCACGGGTTAGTGTTAGCGTACGGTTTAGGATTAGGAGACGGTTTAGGTTAAGGTTTCGGTAAGGTTTAGGGTTAGGGTTAGGGTTAGGGGATGGGGACGGTTTAGGGTGCACGTTAGGGTACGACAACGGTTTAGGGTGAGCGTACGTGTTAGGGTACGGGTTAGTGTTAGCGTACGGTTTAGGTTTAGCGGACGGGTTAGCGTAAGGCTTCGGGTAAGTGTTAGGGTTAGGGTTAGGGGACAGGGACGGGGACGGTTTAGGGTACAGGTTAGGGTAAGACAACGGTTTAGGGTGAGCGTATGTGTTATGGTATGGGTTAGGGTTAGCATACGGGTTAGGATTATGTGACGGGTTAGGGGAATGCTTCGGGTATGTGTTAGTGTTAGGATTAGTGGATGGGGACGGTTTAGGGTACATGTTATGGTACGACAATGGATAAGGGTGAGCGTATGTGTTAGGGCACAGTTTAGTATTAGCGTACGGGTTACGATTAGGGGACGGGTTAGGGTAAGGCTTCGGGTAAGGGTTAGAGTTTGGGTTAGGGTTAGGGTTATGTGACGGGGACGGGGACGGTTTAGGGTAAAGGTTAGGGGACGACAAAAATTTAGGGTGAGCATACGTGTTAGGGTATGGGTTAGTGTTAGCGTACGGGTTAGGATTAGGGGACGTGTTAGGGTAAGGCTTCGGGTAAGGGTTAGGGTTAGTTATGGGTTAGGGTTAGGGTTAGGGTACGGAGACGGTTAAGGTACAGGTTCGGGTACGACAACGGTTTAGGGTGAGCGTACGTGTTAGGGTACTGGTTAGTGTTAGCGAACGGGTTAGGATTAGGGGACGGGTTAGGGTAAGGCTTCGGGTAAGTGTTAGTGTTAGGGTTAGGGTTAGGGTTAGGGGACAGGGACGGTTTAGGGTACAGGTTAGTGTACGACAATGGTTTAGGGTGAGCGTATGTGTTAGGGTACGTGTTAGTGATAGCGTACGGGTTAGGATTAGGGGACGGGTTAGTGTAAGGCTTTGGGTAAGGGTTAGGGTTAGGGTTATGGTTAGTGTTAAGATTTGGGTTAGGGGATGAGGACGGTTTAGGGTACAGTTTATGTTACCATTATGGTTTAGGGTGAACGTAAGAGTTAGGGTACGGGTTAGTGTTAGCGTACGGGTTAGGATAAGGGGACAGTTTAGGGTAAGGCTTCGGGTAAGGGTTAGGGTTAAGGTTAGGGTTAGGGTTAGGGTTAGGGGATGGGGACGGTTTAGGGTACAGGTTAACGTACACCAACGGTTTAGGGTTAGCGTACGTGTTAGGGCACAGGTTAGTGTTAGCGTACGGTTTAGGATTAGAGGACGGGTTAGGATAAGGCTTCGGGTAAGTGTTAGGGTTAGGATTAGGGGACGGGGACGGTTTAGGGTACAGGTTAGGGTATGACAACGTTTTAGGGTGAGGGTACGTGTTAGGGTACTGGTTAGTGTTAGCGTACGGGTTAGGATTAGTGGACGGGTTAGGGTAAGTCTTCGGGTAAGTGTTAGGTTTAGGGTTAGGGTTAGGGGACGGGGACGTTTTAGGGTACAGGTTAGGGTACGACAACGGTTTAGGGTGAGCGTACGTGTTAGGGTATGTGTTAGGGTTAGCGTAAGGTTTAGGATTAGGGGACGGGTTAGGGGAAGGCTTCTGGTAAGTGTTAGGGTTAGGGTTAGCGTTAGGGGACGGGGACGGTTTAAGGTACAGGTTAGGGTACGACAACGGTTTAGGGTGAGCGTACGTTTTAGGGCACGGTTTAGTGTTAGCGTACGGGTTAGAATTAGGGCACGGGTTAGGGTAAGGCTTCAGGTAAGGGTTAGGGTTTGTGTTAGGGTTAGGTTTAGGGGAAGGGGACGGGGACGGTTTAGGGTACAGGTTAGCGTACAACAACGGTTTATTGTGAGCGTATGTGTTAGGGCACGGCTTAGTGTTAGCGTACGGGTTAGGATTAGTGGACGCGTTAGGGTAAAGCTTCAGGTAAGGATTAGTGTTAGGGTTACGGTTAGCGTTAGGTTTAGGGTTAGGGTTAGTGTTAGGGGATGGGGACAGTTTAGGGTACAGGTTAGGGTACGACAAGATTTTAGGATGAGTGTACGTGTTAGGGTACGGGTTAGTGTTAGCGTACGTTTTAAGATTAGGGGACGTGTTAGGGTAAGGCTTCAGGTAACGGTTAGGGTTTGGTATGGGTTAGGGTTAGGGTTAGGGGAGGGAGACGGTTTAGGGTACAGGTTCGGGTACGACAACGGTTTAGGGTGAGCGTACGTGTTAGGGTACTGGTTAGTGTTAGCGTACGGGTTAGGATTAGGGGACGAGTTACGGTAAGGCTTCGGGTAAGGGTTAGGGTTAGGGTTAGGGGACGGGGATGGTTTAGGGTACATGTTAGGGTACAGCAAGGGTTTAGGATGAGCGTACGTGTTAGGGTACAGGTCAGTGTTAGCGTACGGGTTAGGATTAGGGGACGGGTTAGGGTAAGGCTTCGGGTAAGGGTTAGGTTTAGTTATGGGTTTGGGTTACAGTTAGGGGACGGGGACCGTTTAGGGTACAGGTTAGTGTACGACCACGGTTTAGGCTGAGAGTACGTGATACGGTGTGGGTTAGTGTTAGCGTACGAGTTAGGAGTAGGGGACGGTTTAGGGTAAGGCTTCGGGTAAGGTTTAGGGTTAGGGTTAGGGTTAGTGTTAGGGTTAGGGTTAGGGGACGGGGACGGTTTAGGGTAGAGGTTAACGTAATCAATCGTTTAGGGTGAGCGTAAGTGTTAGGGTATGGGTTAGTGTTAGCGTACGGTTTAGGTTTAGCGGACGGGTTAGCGTAAGGCTTCGGGTAAGTGTTAGGTTTAGGGTTAGGGGACAGGGACAGGGACGGTTTAGGGTACAGGTTAGGGTACGACAACGGTTTAGGCTGAGCGTATGTGTTAGGGTATGTGTTAGGGTTAGCGTACGGGTTAGGATTATGGGACGGGTCAGGGTTAGGCTTCGGGTAAGGATTAGGGTTCGGGTTAGGGTTAGGGGATGGGGACGGTTTAGGGTACAGGTTAGGGTAAGATAACGGTTTAGTGGTGAGCGTATGTGTTATGGTACGCGTTAGTGTTAGCGTACGGGTTAGGATTAGGGGACGGTTTAGGGTAAGGCTTCGGGTACGGGTTAGGGTTAGTGTTATGGTTAGGGTTAGGCTTAGAGGACGGGGACGGTTTAGGGTACAGGTTAGAGTACGACAACGGTTTAGGGTGAGCGTACGTGTTAAGTTACGGGTTAGAGTTGGCGTACGGGGTAGGATTAGGGGACAGGTTAAAGTAAGGCTTCGGGTAGGGGTAAGGTTTAGGGTTAGGGTTAGGGTTAGGGGACAGGGACCGTTTAGTGTACAGGTTAGTGTACGACGACGGTTTAGGGTGAGCGTACGTGTTAGGGTACGTGTTAGTGTTAGCGTACGGGTTAGGAATAGGGGACGGGTTAGGGTAAGGCTTCGGGTAAGGGTTAGGGTTAGGTATGGGTTAGGGTTAGGGATAGGGGACGGGGACGGTTTAGGGTACAGGTTAGTGTATGACAAAGGTTTAGGTTGAGCGTACGTGTTAGGGTACAGTTAGTGTTAGCGTACGGGTTAGGATTAGGGGACGGTTTAGGGTAAGGCTTCGGGTAAGGGTTAGGGTTAGTGTTAGGGTTAGGGTTAGGGGACGGGGACGGGGACGGTTTAGGGTAAAGGTTAGCGTCCGACAAGATTTTAGGATGAGCGTACGTGTTAGTGCACGGGTTAATGTTAGCGTACGGGTTAGGATTAAAGAATGGGATAGAGTAAGGCTTCGGGTAAGGGTTAGGGTTAGGGTTAGGGTTAGAGTTCGGGTTAGGGGACGGGGACGGTTTAGGGTACAGGTTAGTGTATGACAACTGTTTAGGGTGAGCGTACGTGTTAGGGTAGAGGTTAGTGTTAGCGTACGGGTTAGGATTAGGGGACGGTTTAGGGTAAGGCTTCGGGTAAGGGTTAGATTTAGGGTTAGGGTTAGTGTTAGGGGACGGGGACGGTTTAGGGTACAGGTTAGGGTACGACAACGGTTTAGGGTGAGCGTACGTGTTAGGGTACGGGTTAGGTTTAGGGGACGGGTAAGGGTAAGTCTTCGGGTAAGGCTTAGGTTTAGGGTTAGGGTTAGGGGATGCGGACGGTTTAAGGTACAGGTTAGGGTACCACAACGGTTTAGGGTGAGCGTACGTGTTAGGGCACGGTTTAAGTTTAGCGTACGGGTTAGGATTAGGGGATGGGTTAGTGTAAGGCTTCGGGTAAGGGTTAGGTTAAGGGTTAAGTCTAGGGTTAGGGGACGAGGACGGTTTAGGGTACAGTTTAGTGTACGACAATGGTTTAGGGTGAGCGTACGTGTTAGGGTACAGGTTAGTGATAGCGTACGGTTTAGGATTAGGGAACGGGTTAGGGTAAGGCTTCGGGTAACGGTTACGGTTAGGGTTAGGGTTATGGTTAAGGTTAGGGGACGGCGATGTTTTGGGGTACAGGTTAGGTTACGACAACTGTTTAGGGTGAGCGTACGTGTTAGGTTACGGGTTAGTGTTTGCGTACGGGTTACGATTATGGGACGGGTTAGTGTAAGGATTCGGGGAAGTGTTAGGGTTAGGGTTAGGGTTAGGGGACGGAGATGGTTTAGGATACAGGTTAGGGTACGACAACGGTTTAGGGTGAGCGTACGTGTTAGGGTACGGGTTAGTGTTAGCGTACGGATTAGGATTAGGGGACGGGTTAGGGTAAGGCTTCGGGTAAGTGTTAGGTTTAGGGTTAGGGTTATTGTTAGGGGACGGGGACGGTTTAGGGTACAGGTTAGGGTACGAAAACGTTTTAGGGTTAGTGTACGTGTTAGGGTACTGGTTAGTGTTAGCGTACGGGTAAGGATTAGTGGACGGGTGAGGGTAAGGCTTCGGGTAAGGGTTAGGTTTAGGTTTAGGGTTAGGGTTAGAGGACGGGGACGGTTTAGGGTACAGGTTAGGGTACGGCAAGGGTTTAGGGTGAGCGTACGTGTTAGGGTACAGGTTAGTGTTAGCGTACGGATTACCATTAGGGAACGGGTTAGGGTAAGGCTTCGGGTAAGGGTTAGGGTTAGTGTTATGGTTAGGGTTAGGGTTAGGGGACGGAGACGGTTTAGGGTACAGGATAGGGTAAGACAACGGTTTAAGTTGAGCGTACCTGTTAGGGTACAGTTTAGTGTTAGCGTATGGGTTAGGATTAGGGGACGGTTTAGGGTAAGGCTTAGGGTAATGTTTAGGGTTAGGGTTAGGGTTAGGGTTAGGGTTAGGGGACGGGGCCGTTTTAGTGTACAGGTCAGTGTACGACAATGGTTTAAAGTGAGCGTACGTGTTAGGGTACAGGTTAGTGTTAGCGTATGGGTTAAGATTAGGGGACGGGTTAGGGTAAGGCTTCGGGTAAGGGTTAAGGTTAGGGTTAGGGTTAGGGTTAAGATTTGGGTTAGGGGATGGGGACGGTTTAGGGTAGAGTTTAGGGTATGACAAGGTTTTAGTGAGGGTACTTGTTAGGGTATGGGTTAGTGTTAGCGTACGGGTTAGGATTAGTGGACGGGTTAGGGTAATGCTTCGGGTATGGGTTAGGTTTAGGGTTAGGGTTAGGGTTAGGGGACGAGGACGTTTTAGGGTACAGGTTAGGGTACGACAACGGTTTAGGGTGAGCGTATGTGTGAGGGTATGGGTTAGGGTTAGCGTACGGTTTAGGATTAGGGGACGGGTTAGTGTTAGGCTTTGGGTAAGGGTTAGGGTTAATGTTAGGGTTAGAGTTAGGGTTAGGGGACGGGGACGGTTTAGGGTACAGGTTAGGGTACGAAAACCGTTTAGGGTGAGCGTACGTGTTAGGGTAGAGGTTAGTGTTAGCGTACGGGTTAGGATTAGGGGACGGTTTAGGGTAAGGCTTCGGGTAAGTGTTAGGTTTAGGGTTAGGGTTAGTGTTAGGGGACGGGGACGGTTTAGGGTACATGTTAGGGTACGACAACGGTTTAGGGTGAGCGTACGTTTTAGGGTACGTGTTAGTGTTAGCTTATGGGTTAGGTTTTGGGGACGGGTTAGGGTAAGACTTCGGGTAAGGCTTAGGTTTAGCGTTAGTGTTAGGGGACGGGGACGGTTTAGGGTACAGGTTAGGGTACGACAACGTTTTAGGATGAGCCTACGTGTTAGGGTGTGGGTTAGTGTTAGCGTACGGGTTAGGATTAGCGGACGGGTTAGGGTAGGGCTTCGGGTAAGGGTTAGGTTTAGTGTTACGGTTAGGGTTAGGATTAGGGGACGGGGACGTTTTAGGGTACAGGTTAGGGTACGACAGCGGTTTAGGGTGAGCGTATGTGTTAGGGCACGGTTTAGTGTTAGCGTACGGGTTAGGATTAGGGGATGGGTTAGTGTAAGGCTTCGGGTAAGGTTTTGGGTTAGGGTTAGTGTTAGGGGACGGGGACGGGGACGGTTTAGGGTACAGGTTAGGGTACGACAATGGTTTAGGGTGAGCGTACGTGTTAGCGAACAGTTTAGTGTTAACGTATGGGTTAGGATTAAGGTACGGGTTAGGGTAAGACTTCGGGTAAGGGTTAGGGTTAGGGTTAGGTTTAGGGGACGGGTCCGGTTTAGGGTACACGTTAGGGTACGACAACGTTTTAAAATGAACGTACGCGTTAGGGTACGGGTTAGTGTTAGCGTACGGTTAGGATTAGGGTACGGGTTAGGGTAAGGCTTCGGGTAAAGGTTAGGGTTAGGGTTAGGGTTAAGGTTTGGGTTAGGGTTAGGGGACGGGAAGGGTTTAGGGTACAGGTTAGGGTATGACAAAGATTTAGGGTGAGCGTACATGTTAGCGTACAGGTTAGTGTTAGCGTACGTTTAAGGATTAGGGGACGGTTTAGGGTAAGGCTTCGGGTAAGGGTTAGGGTTAGGGTTAGGGTTACGGTTAGGGGACGGGGACGGTTTAGGGTTCACGTTAGGGTACGACAACGGTTTAGGGTGAGCGTACGTGTTAGGGTACGGGTTAGTGTTAGCTTACGGGTTAGGTTTAGGGGACGGGTAAGGGTAAGTCTTCGGGTAAGGCTTAGGTTTAGGGTTAGGGTTAGGGGACGCGGACGGTTTAAGGTACAGGTTAGGGTACCACAACGGTGTAGGGTGAGCGTACGTGTTAGGACACGGTTTAGTTTTAGCGTACGGGTTAGGATTAGGGGATGGGTTAGTGTAAGGCTTCGGGTAAGGGTTAGGTTAAGGGTTAAGTTAGGGTTAGGGGACGGGGACGGTTTAGGGTACAGGTTAGTGTACGACAATGGTTTAGGGTGAGCGTACGTGTTAGGGTACGGGTTAGTGTTAGCGTACGGGTTAGGATTAGGGGACGGGTTAGGGTAAGGCTTCGGGTAAGGGTTACGGTTAGGGTTAGGGTTATGGTTAGGGTTAGGGGACGGGGATGGTTTAGGGTACAGGTTAGGGTACGACAACGGTTTAGGGTGAGCGTACGTGTTAGGGTACGGGTTAGTGTTAGCGTACGGGTTAGGATTAGGGGACGGGTTAGTGTAAGGCTTCGGGTAAGGGTTAGGGTTAGGGTTAGGGTTAGGGGGACGGAGATGGTTTAGGGTACAGGTTAGGGTACGACAACGGTTTAGGGTGAGCGTACGTGTTAGGGTACGGGTTAGTGTTAGCGTACGGATTAGGATTAGGGGACGGGTTAGGGTAAGGCTTCGGGTAAGTGTTAGGTTTAGGGTTAGGGTTATTGTTAGGGGACGGGGACGGTTTAGGGTACAGGTTAGGGTACGAAAACGTTTTAGGGTTAGTGTACGTGTTAGGGTACTGGTTAGTGTTAGCGTACGGGTAAGGATTAGTGGACGGGTGAGGGTAAGGCTTCGGGTAAGGGTTAGGTTTAGGTTTAGGGTTAGGGTTAGAGGACGGGGACGGTTTAGGGTACAGGTTAGGGTACGGCAAGGGTTTAGGGTGAGCGTACGTGTTAGGGTACAGGTTAGTGTTAGCGTACGGATTACCATTAGGGAACGGGTTAGGGTAAGGCTTCGGGTAAGGGTTAGGGTTAGTGTTATGGTTAGGGTTAGGGTTAGGGGACGGAGACGGTTTAGGGTACAGGATAGGGTAAGACAACGGTTTAAGTTGAGCGTACCTGTTAGGGTACAGTTTAGTGTTAGCGTATGGGTTAGGATTAGGGGACGGTTTAGGGTAAGGCTTAGGGTAATGTTTAGGGTTAGGGTTAGGGTTAGGGTTAGGGTTAGGGGACGGGGCCGTTTTAGTGTACAGGTCAGTGTACGACAACGGTTTAAAGTGAGCGTACGTGTTAGGGTACGGGTTAGTGTTAGCGTATGGGTTAAGATTAGGGGACGGGTTAGGGTAAGGCTTCGGGTAAGGGTTAAGGTTAGGGTTAGGGTTAGGGTTAAGATTTGGGTTAGGGGATGGGCACGGTTTAGGGTAGAGTTTAGGGTATGACAAGGTTTTAGTGAGGGTACTTGTTAGGGTATGGGTTAGTGTTAGCGTACGGGTTAGGATTAGTGGACGGGTTAGGGTAATGCTTCGGGTATGGGTTAGGTTTAGGGTTAGGGTTAGGGTTAGGGGACGAGGACGTTTTAGGGTACAGGTTAGGGTACGACAACGGTTTAGGGTGAGCGTATGTGTGAGGGTATGGGTTAGGGTTAGCGTACGGTTTAGGATTAGGGGACGGGTTAGTGTTAGGCTTTGGGTAAGGGTTAGGGTTAATGTTAGGGTTAGAGTTAGGGTTAGGGGACGGGGACGGTTTAGGGTACAGGTTAGGGTACGAAAACCGTTTAGGGTGAGCGTACGTGTTAGGGTAGAGGTTAGTGTTAGCGTACGGGTTAGGATTAGGGGACGGTTTAGGGTAAGGCTTCGGGTAAGTGTTAGGTTTAG
Source organism: Delphinapterus leucas (assembly GCF_059928025.1). Classification (NCBI taxonomy): domain Eukaryota; kingdom Metazoa; phylum Chordata; class Mammalia; order Artiodactyla; family Monodontidae; genus Delphinapterus; species Delphinapterus leucas. The sequence continues at coordinate 5,531,676 of NW_028322257.1, forward strand.
GGTTAGGGTTAGTGTTAGGGGACGGGGACGGTTTAGGGTACATGTTAGGGTACGACAACGGTTTAGGGTGAGCGTACGTTTTAGGGTACGTGTTAGTGTTAGCTTATGGGTTAGGTTTTGGGGACGGGTTAGGGTAAGACTTCGGGTAAGGCTTAGGTTTAGCGTTAGTGTTAGGGGACGGGGACGGTTTAGGGTACAGGTTAGGGTACGACAACGTTTTAGGATGAGCCTACGTGTTAGGGTGTGGGTTAGTGTTAGCGTACGGGTTAGGATTAGCGGACGGGTTAGGGTAGGGCTTCGGGTAAGGGTTAGGTTTAGTGTTACGGTTAGGGTTAGGATTAGGGGACGGGGACGTTTTAGGGTACAGGTTAGGGTACGACAGCGGTTTAGGGTGAGCGTATGTGTTAGGGCACGGTTTAGTGTTAGCGTACGGGTTAGGATTAGGGGATGGGTTAGTGTAAGGCTTCGGGTAAGGTTTTGGGTTAGGGTTAGTGTTAGGGGACGGGGACGGGGACGGTTTAGGGTACAGGTTAGGGTACGACAATGGTTTAGGGTGAGCGTACGTGTTAGCGAACAGTTTAGTGTTAACGTATGGGTTAGGATTAAGGTACGGGTTAGGGTAAGACTTCGGGTAAGGGTTAGGGTTAGGGTTAGGTTTAGGGGACGGGTCCGGTTTAGGGTACACGTTAGGGTACGACAACGTTTTAAAATGAACGTACGCGTTAGGGTACGGGTTAGTGTTAGCGTACGGTTAGGATTAGGGTACGGGTTAGGGTAAGGCTTCGGGTAAAGGTTAGGGTTAGGGTTAGGGTTAAGGTTTGGGTTAGGGTTAGGGGACGGGGAGGGTTTAGGGTACAGGTTAGGGTATGACAAAGATTTAGGGTGAGCGTACATGTTAGCGTACAGGTTAGTGTTAGCGTACGTTTAAGGATTAGGGGACGGTTTAGGGTAAGGCTTCGGGTAAGGGTTAGGGTTAGGGTTAGGGTTACGGTTAGGGGACGGGGACGGTTTAGGGTTCACGTTAGGGTACGACAACGGTTTAGGGTGAGCGTACTTGTTAGGGTACTGATTAGTGTTAGCGTACGGTTTAGGATTACGGGACAGTTTAGGGTAAGGCTTCGGGTAAGGCTTAGGGTAAGGGTTAGGGGACGGGGATGGTTTAGGGTACAGGTTAGTGTACGACAACGGTTTAGTGTGAGCGTGCGTGTTAGTGTACGGGTTAGTGTTAGCGTGTGGGTTAGGATTAGCGGACGGTTTAGGGTAAGGCTTCGGGTAAGGGTTATGGTTAGGGTTAGGGTTAAGGGACGGGGATGCTTTAGTGTACAGGTTAGGGTACGACAACGGTTTAGGGTGAGCGTACGTGTTAGGGTATGGTTTAGAGTCAGCGTACAGGTTAGGATTACGGGACGGGTTAGGGTAAGGCTTCGGGTAAAGGTTAGGGTTAGGGTTTGGGTTAGGGGACGGGGCAGGTTTAGGGTACACTTTAGGGTTACGACAACGGTTTAAAGTGAATGTACGTTTTAGGGTACGGATTAGTGTTAGCGTACGGGTTAGGATTAGGGGACGGGTTAGGGTAAGGCTTCGGGTAAGGGTTAGGGTTAGGGTTAGTGTTAGGGTTAAGGTTTGGGTTAGGGGATGGGGACGGGGACTGTTTAGGGTACAGGTGAGGGTACAACAAAGATTTAGGGTGAGCGTACTTGTTAGGGTACTGATTAGTGTTAGCGTACGGGTTAGGATTACGGGACGGTTTAGGGTAAGGTTTCGTGTAAGGGTTAGTGTAAGGGTTAGGGGACGGGGACGGTTTAGGGTATGACAAAGATTTAGGGTTAGCGTATATGTTAGCGTACAGGTTAGTGTTAGCGTACGTGGTAGGATTAGGGGACGGTTTAGGGTAAGGATTCGGGTAAGGGTTAGGGTTACGGTTAGTGTTAGGGGTTGGGGACGGTTTAGGGTGCAGGTTAGGGTACGACAACGTTTTAGGGTGAGCGTACGTGTTAGGGCACGGGATAGTGTTAGCGTACGGGTTAGGATTAATGCACGGGTTAGGGTAAGTCTTTGGGTAAGTGTTAGGTTTAGGGTTAGGGTTAGGGTTAGGGATAGGAGTCGGGGACGCTTTAGGGTAGAGGTTAGGGTACGACAAGGGTTTACGGTGAGCGTACGTGTTAGGGTACCTGTTAGTGTTAGGGTACGGGTTAGGATTAGGGGATGGTTTAGGGTAAGGTTTAGGGTTAGGGTTAGGGTTAGGGGACGGGGACGGGGACGGGGATAGTTTAGGGTACAGGTTAGGGTACGACAACGATTTAGGGTGAGCATACGTGGTAGGGTACAGGTTAGTGTTAGCGTACGGGTTAGGATTAGGGGACGGCTTAGTGTAGGGCTTCGGGTAAGGGTTAGGTTTAGTGTTATGGTTAAGGTTAGGATTAGGGGACGGGGACGGTTTATGGTACAGGTTAGGGTACGACAAAGGTTTAGGGTGAGCGTACGTGTTAGGGCACGGTTTAGTGTTAGTGTACGCGTTAGGATTAGGGGACGGGTTAGTGTAAGGCTACAGGTAAGGTTTAGGGTTAGCGTTAGGGTGAGGGTAAGGGGACGGGGACGGTTTAGGGTACCGTTTAGTGTACGACAACCGTTTAGGGTGAGCGTACGTGTTAGGGTACAGTTTAGTGTTAGCGTATGGGTTAGGATTTGGGGACGGGTTAGGGTAAGGCTTCGGGTAAGGGTTAGGGTTAGGGTTAGGGTTAGGGGATGGGGACGGTTTAGGGTACAGTTAAGGGTACGACAACGTTTTAGGGTGAGCGTACGTGTTAGGGCACGGGTTAGTGTTAGCGTACGGGTTAGGATTAGTGGACGGGTTAGGGTAAGTCTTTGGGTAAGGGTTAGGTTTAGGGTTAGGGTTAGGGTTAGGGTTAGGAGACGGGGACGCTTTAGGGTAGAGGTTAGGGTACGACAAGGGTTTAGGGTGAGCGTATGTGTTAGGGTACATGTTAGTGTTAGCGTACGGGTTAGGATTAGGGGATGGGTTAGGGTAAGGCTTCGGGTAAGGGTTAGGGTAAGGGTTAGGGTTAGGGTTAGGGTTAGGGGACGGGGACGGTTTAGGGTACAGGTTAGTGTACGAGAACGATTTAGGGTGAACATACGTGTTAGGGTATGGGTTAGTGTTAGCGTACGGGTTAGGATTAGGGGACGGTTTAGGGTAGGGCTTCGGGTAAGGGTTAGGTTTAGTGTTATGGTTAAGGTTAGGGTTAGGGGACGGGGACGGCTTAGGGTACAGGTTAGGGTACGACAAAGGTTTAGGGTGAGCGTACGTGTTAGGGCACGGTTTACTGTTAGTGTACGGGTTAGGATTAGGGGACGGGTTAGTGTAAGGCTTCAGGTAAGGTTTAGGGTTAGGGTTAGGGTTAGGGTTAGGGTAAGGGCACGGGGACGGTTTAAGGTACAGTTTAGTGTACGACAACGGTTTAGGGGGAGCGTACGTATTAGGGTACAGTTTCGTGTTAGCATATGGGTTAGGATTTGGGGACGGGTTAGGGTAAGGGTTCGGGTAAGGGTTAGGGTTAGGGTTAGGGTACGGGGCTGGTTTAGGGTACACGTTAGGGTATGACAACGGTTTAAAGTGAACGTACGTGTTTGGGTACGGGTTAGTGTTAGCGTACGGTTTAGGATTAGGGTACGGGTTAGGGTAAGGCTTCGGGTAAGGGTTAGGGTTAGGGTTAGGGTTAAGGTTTGGGTTAGGCGATGGGGACGGTTTAGGGTACAGGTTAGGTTACGACAATGGTTTAGGGTGAACGTAAGTGTTAGGGTACGGGTTAGTGTTAGCGTACGGGTTAGGATTAGGGGACGGGTTAGGGTAAGGATTCGGGTAAGGGTTACGGTTAGGGTCAGGGTTAGGGAACGGGGACGGGGACGGTTTAGGGTACAGGTTAGGGTACGACAACGTTTAAGGGTGAGCGTACCTGTTAGGGTACGGGTAAGAGTTATCGTACGGGGTAGGATTACTGGACGGGTTAGTGTAAGTCTTCGGGTAAAATTTAGGTTTAGGGTTAGGGTTTGGGTTAGGGTTAGGGGATGGGGACGGTTTACGGTACAGTTTAGGGTACGACAACGTTTTAGGGTGAGCGTACGTGTTAAGTTACAGGTTAGTGTTAGCGTACGGGCTAGGATTAGGGGACGAGTTAGGGTAAGGCTTCGGGTAAGGGGTCGGGTTAGGGTTAAGGTTAGGGGACGGGGACGGTTTAGGGGACAGTTTAGTGTACGACAACGATTTAGGGTGAGCGTACGTGTTAGGGTACGGGTTAGGGGTAGCGTACGGGTTAGGTTTAGGGGACGGTTTAGTGTAAGGCTTCGGGTAAGGGTTAGGGTTAGGGTTAGGCTTAGAGTTACGGTTAGGGGACGGGGACCGTTTAGGGTACAGGTTAACGTATGACAACAGTTTAGGGTGAGCGTATATGTTAGGGCACGGGTTAGTGTTAGCGTATGGGTTAGGAACAGGGGACGGGTTAGGGTAAGGCTTCAGGTAAGGGTTAGGGTTTGGGTTAGGGTTAGGGTTAGGGGACGGGGACGTGGACGGTTTAGGGTACAGGTTAGCGTACAACAACGGTTTAGGGTGAGCGTACGTGTTAGGGCACGGGTTAGTGTTAACGTACGGGTTAGGATTAGGGGACAGGTTAGGGTAAGGCTTCGGGTAAGGGTTAGGTTTAGGGTTAGGCTTAGGATTAGGGGACGGGGACCGTTTAGGTTACAGGTTAGTGTAGGACAACTGTTTAGGGTGAGCGTACATGTTAGGGTACTGATTAGTGTTAGCGTATGGTTAGGATTAGGGGACGGTTTAGTGTAAGGTTTCGGGTAAGGTTTAGGGTAAGAGTTAGGGGACGGGGACAGTTTAGGGTACAGGTTAGTGTACGACAACGGTTTATGGTGAGCGTGCGTTTAGGGTACGGGTTAGTCTTAGTGTGTGCGTTAGGATTAGGGGACGGGTTAGGGTAAGGCTTCGGGTAAGACTTAGGGTTAGGGATAGGGTTAGGGGACGGGGACCGTTTAGGGTACAGGTTAGGGTACGACAACGTTTTAAGGTGAGCGTACGTGTTAGGGTACGGGTTAGTGTTAGCGTACGGATTAGGATTAGGGGACAGGTTAGGGTAAGGCTTCGGGTAAGGGTTAGGGGTAGGGTTAGGGTTAGGGTTAGGGGACGGGGACGGTTTAGGGTACAGGTTTGGTTATGACAAAAATTTAGGGTGAGCGTACATGTTAGCGTACAGGTTAGCGTTAGCGTATGTGTTAGGATTAGGGGACGGTTTAGGGTAAGGCTTTGGGTAAGGGTTAGGGTTACGGTTAGTGTTAGGGGACGGGGACGGCTTAGGGTACAGGTTAGGGTATGACAACGTTTTATGGTGAGCGTACGTGTTAGGGCACAGTTTAGTGTTAGCGTACGGGTTAGGATTAGTGGACGGGTTAGGGTATGTCTTCAGGTAAGGTTTAGGTTTAGGGTTAGGTTTAGGGTTAGGGTTAGGGAACGGGGACGCTTTAGGGTACAGGTAAGGGTACGACGGGTTTAGGGTGAGCGTACGTGTTAGGGTACAGGTTAGTCTTAGCGTATGGGTTAGGATTAGGGGACGGGTGAGGATAAGGCTTCGGGTAAGGGTTAGGGTTAGGGATAGGGTTAGGGTTAGGGGACGGGGATGGTTAAGGGTTCAGGTTAGTGTACGACAACGATTTAGGGTAGCATACGTGTTAGGGTACGGGTTAGTGTTAGCGTACGGGTTAGGATTAGGGGAAGGGTTAGGGTAGGGCTTCGGGTAAGGCTTAGGTTTAGTGTTATGGTTATGGTTAGGGTTAGGGTACCGGGACGGTTTAGGGTACAGGTTAGGGTACGACAATGTTTTAGGGTGAGGGTACGTGTTAGGGCACCGTTTAGTGTTAGCGTACGGGTTAGGATTAGGGGACGGGTTAGTGTAAGGCTTCGGGTAAGGTTTAGGTTTAGGGTTAGGGTTATGGTTAGGGTTAGGGGACGGGGACGGTTTAGGGTACATGTTAGCGTACGACAACGGTTTAGGGTGAGCCTACGTGTTAGGGTACAGTTTAGTGTTAGCGTATGGGTTAGGATTAGGTGACGGGTTAGGGTAATGCTTTGGGTAAGTGTTAGGATTAGGGTTAATGTTAGAGTTAAGAGACGGGGCCGTGTTAGGGTACAGGTTAGGGTACGACAAGGGTTTAAAGTGAACGTAAGTGTTAGGGTGCGGGTTAGTGTTATCGTATGGGTTAGGATTAGGGGACGGGTTAGCGTAGGGCTTCGGGTAAGGGTTAGGTTTAGTGTTATGGGTAGGGTTAGTGTTAGGGGACGGGGATGGTTTAGGGTACTGGTTAAGGTACGACAACGGTTTAGGGTGAGCGTACGTGTTAGGGCACGGTTTAGTGTTAGTGTACGGGTTAGGTTTAGGGGACGGGTTAGTGTAAGGCTTCAGGTAAGGTTTAGCGTTAGGGTTAGGGTTAGGGTTAGGGGATGGGGACGGGGACGGTTTAGGGTACAGATTAGGGTACGACAACGGTTTAGGGTGAGCGTACGTGTTAGGGTACTGTTTAGTGTTAGCGTATGGGTTAGGATTAGGGGACGGGTTAGGGTAAGGCTTCGGGTAAGGGTTAGGGTTACGGTTAAGGTTAGGGGATGGGGCCGATTTAGGGTACACGTTTGGGTTCGACAACGTTTTAAAGTGAACGTACGTGTTAGGGTACGGGTTAGTGTTAGCGAACGGGTTAGGATTAGGGGACGCGTTAGGGTAAGGCTTCGGGTAAGGGTTAGGGTTAGTTATGGGTTAGGGTTAGAGTCAGGGGTCGGGGACGGTTTCGGGTACAGGTTAGTGTACGACAACGGTTTAGGGTGAGTGTACGTGTTAGGGCATGGGTTAGTGTTAGAGTACGAGTTAGGATTAGGGAACGGTTTAGGGTAAGGCTTCGGGTTAGTGTTAGGGTTAGGGTTAGGGTTAGGGGACGGGGACGGGGACGGGGACGGTTTAGGGTACAGGTTAACGTACATCAACGGTTTAGGGTGAGAGTACGTGTTAGGGCACGGGTTAGTGTTAGTGTACGGGTTAGGATTAGAGGTCGGGTTAGGGTAAGGTTTCGGGTAAGGGTTAAGGTTAGGGTTAGGGGACGGGGACGTTTTAGGGTACAGGTTAGGGTATGACAACGTTTTAGGGTGAGAGTACGTGTTAGGGTACCGGTTAGTGTTAGCGTACGGGTTAGGATTAGTGGACGGGTTAGGGTAAGGCTTCGGGTATGGGTTAGGTTTAGGGTTAGGGTTAGGGTTAGGTGACGGGGACGTTTTAGGGTACAGGTTTGGGTACGACAACGGTTTAGGGTGAGCGTACGTGTTAGGGTATGGGTTAGGGTTAGCGTACGGGTTAGGATTAGGGGACGGGTTAGGGGAAGGCTTCTGGTAAGTGTTAGGGTTAGGGTTAGGGTTAGGGGACGGGGATGGTTTAGGGTACAGGTTAGGGTACGAAAACGGATAAGGGTGAGCGTACCTGTTAGCGTACGGTAAGGGTTATCGTACGGGTTAGGATAAGGGGACGGGTTAGGGTAAGGCTTCGGGTAAGGGTTAGGGTTAGGGTTAGGTTTAGGGTTAGGGTCAGGGATGGTTTAGGTTACAGGTTAGCGTACAACAACTGTTTAGGTTGAGCGTAATTGTTAGGGCAAGGGTTAGTGTTAGCATACGGTTTCGGATTAGTGGACGGGTTAGTGTAAGGCTTCGGGTAAGGGCTGGGTTAGGGTTAGGGTTAGGTTACGGGAACGGTGTAGGGTACAGGTTAGGGTACGACAACGTTTTAAGGTGAGTGTACATGTTAGAGTACGGGTTAGTGTTAGCGTACGGGTTAGGATTAGTGGACGGTTTAGGGTAAGGCTTCGGATAAAAGTTAGGTTTAGGGTTAGGGTTAATGTTAGGGTTAGGGGACGGGGACGGTTTAGGGTACAGTTTAGGGTACGACAGCATTTTAGGGTGAGCGTACGTGTTAGGGTACAGGTTAGTGTTAGCGTACGGTTTAGGATTAGGGGACGGGTTAGTGTAAGACTTCGAGTAAGGGTTAGGGATAGGGTTAGGGGATGGGGACGGTTTAGGACACAGGTTAGGGTACGACAGCGTTTTAAGATGAGCGTACGAGTTAGGGTACGGGTTAATATTACCGTACGGGTTAGGATTAGGGGACGGGTTAGTGTAAGGCTTCGGGTAAGGGTTAGGGTTAGGGTTAGGGTTAGTGTTAGGGGACGGGGCAGTTTAGGGTACAGATTAGGGTACGACAAAGATTTAGGATGAGCGTACAGGTTAGTGTTAGCGTACGTCTTAGGATTAGGGGACGGTTTAGGTTAAGGCTTCGGGTAAGGGTTAGGGTTAGGGGACGGGGACGGGGACGGTTTAGGGTACAGGTTAGGGTACGACAAAGTTTTAGGGTGAGCGTACGTGTTAGGGCATGGGTTAGTGTTAGCGTACGGGGTAGGATTAGGGGACGGTTTAGGGTTAGGCTTCGGGTAAGATTTAGGGTTAGGGTTAGGGTTAGGGTTAGGGTACGGGGACGCTTTAGGGTACAGATTAGGGTACGACAAGGGTTTAGGGTGAGCGTACGTGTTAGGGTACAGGTTAGTGTTAGCGTACGGGTTAGGATTATGGGACGGGTTAGTGTAAGGCTTCGGGTAAGAGTTAGAGTTAGGGTTAGTGTTAGGGGACGGAGACAGTTTAGGGTACAGGTTAGTGTACGACAACGGATTAGGGTGAGCGTGCGTGTTAGTGTACGGGTTAGAGTTAGCGTGAGGGTTAGGATTCGGGGACGGGTTAGGGTAAGGCTTCTGGTAAGTGTTAGGGTTAGGGTTACGGGTAGGGGACGGGGACGGTTAAGGGTAGAGGTTAGGGTACGACAACTGTTTAGGGTGAGCATACGTGTTAGGGTATGGGTTAGGGTTAGCGTACAGGTTAGGATTACGGGACGTGTTAGGGTAAGGCTTCGGTTAAGTTTCAGGGTTAGGGTTAGGGTTAGTGGACGGGGCCGGTTTAGGGTACACGTTAGGGTATGACAACGGTTTAAAGTGAACGTACGTGTTAGGGTACGGGTTAGTGTTAGCGTACGGGTTAGGATTAGGGGACGGGTTAGGGTAAGGCTTCGGTTAAGGGTTAGGTTTAGGGTTAGGGTTAGGGTTAAGATTTGGGTTAGGGTTAGAGGACGGGGACGGTTTAGGGTACAGGTTAGGGTACGACAAATATTTAGGGTGAGCGTACATGTTAGCGTACAGGGTAGTGTTAGCGTACGTGTTAGGATTAGGGGACGGTTTAGGGTAAGGCTTCGGGTAAGGGTTAGGGTTAGGGTTAGGGTTACGGTTAGGGGATGGGGACGGTTAAGGTACACTTTAGGGTACGACAAAGGTTTAGGGTGCGGGTACTTGTTAGGGTACTGATTAGTGTTAGCGTACTGGTTAGGATTACGGGACGGGTTAGGGGAGGGCTTCGGGTAAGTGTTAGTGTTAGGATTAGGGGACGGGGACAGTTTAGGGTACAGGTTAGGGTACGACAACGGTTAAGGGTGAGCGTATGTTTTAGGGCACTGTTTAGTGTTAGCGTACGGGTTACGATTAGGGGACGGGTTAGGGTATGGCTTCGGGTAAGGGTTAGGGTTAGGGTTAGGGTTACAGTTAGGGGACGGGCACGGGGACGGTTTAAGGTACAGGTTAACGTACGTCAACGGTTTAGGGTGAGCGTACGTGTTAGGGCACGGGTTAGGGTTAGCGTACGGGTTAGGATTAGAGGACGTGTTAGGGTAAGGCTTCGGGTAAGGGTTAGGGTTAGGGTTAGGGGACGGGGACGTTTTAGGGTACAGGTTAAGGTATGAAAACGTTTTAGGGTGAGCGTACGTTTTAGGGTACGTGTTAGTGTTAGCGTACGTGTCAGGATTAGGGGACGGTTTAGGTTAAGGCTTCGGGTAATGGTTAGGGTTAGGGTTAGGGTTACGGTTAGGGGACGGGGACGGTTTAGGGTACATGTTAGGGTACGACAACGGTTTAGGGTGAGCGTACTTGTTAGGGTACTGATTAGTGTTAGCGTACGGATTAGGATTAAGGGACGCTTTAGGGTAAGGCTTTGGGTAAGGGTTAGTGTAAGAGTTAGGGGACGGGGACGGTTTAGGGTACAGGTTAGTGTACGACAACGGTTTAGTGTGAGTGTGCGTGTTAGTGTACGGGTTAGTGTTAGCGTGTGGGTTAGGATTAGGGCACGGGTTAGGGTAAGGCTTCGGGTAAGGGTTAGGGTTAGGGTTAGGGTTAGGGGACGGGGACGGTTTAGGGTACAGGTTAGGGTACGACAACGGTTTAGGGTGAGCATACGTGTTAGGGTATGGGTTAGGATTAGCGTACAGGTTAGGATTACGGGACGGGTTAGGGGAAGGCTTCGGGTAAGTGTTAGTGTTAGGATTAGGGGACGGGGACGGTTTAGGGTATAGGTTATGGTACGACAACGGTTAAGTGTGAGCATATGTGTTAGGGCAAGGTTTAGTGTTAGCGTACGGTTTACGATTAGGTGACGGGTTAGGGTAAGGCTTCGGGTAAGGGTTAGGGATTGGGTTAGTGTTAGGGTTAGGGGACGGGGACGGGGGCGGTTTAGGGTACAGGTTAGGGGATGACAACGGTTTAGGGTGAGCGTACGTGTTAGGGTACAGTTTAGTGTTAGCGTATGGGTTAGGATTTGGGGACGGGTTAGGGTAAGGCTTCGGGTAAGGGTTAGGGTTAGGGTTAGGGAACGGGGCTGGTTTAACGTACATGTTAGGGTACGACAACGGTTTAAAGTGAACGTACGTGTTAGGGTACAGGTTAGTGTTAGCGTACGGGTTAGGATTAGGGGACGGGTTAGTGTAATGCTTTGGGTAAGAGTTAGGGTTAGGGTTAGGGTTAGGGATAAGGTTTGGGTTAGGGGATGGGGACGGTTTAGGGTACAGGTTAGGTTACAACAATGGTTTAGTGTGAACGTAAGTGTTAGGGTACGGGTTAGTGTTAGCGTACGGGTTAGTATTAGGGGACGGGTTAGGGTAAGGCTTCGGGTAAGTGTTAGGGTTAGGGTTAGGGGACGGGGACGTTTTACGGTACAGGTTAGGGTATGACCACGTTTTAGGGTGAGAGTACATGTTAGGGTACGTGTTAGTGTTAGCGTACGGGTTAGGATTAGTGGACGGGTTAGGGTAAGGCTTCGGGTATGGGTTAGGTTTAGGGTTAGGGTTAGGGTTAGGGTTAGGTGACAGGGACGTTTTAGGGTACAGGTTAGGGTACGACAACGGTTTAGGGTGAGCGTACGTTTTAGGGTATTGTTTAGGGTTAGCGTACGGGTTAGGATAAGGGGACGGGTTAGGGGAAGGCTTCTGGTAAGTGTTAGGGTTAGGGTTAGGGTTAGGGGACAGGGACGGTTTAGGGTACAGGTTAGGGTACAACAACGTTTAAGGGTGAGCGTACCTGTTAGGGTACGGGTAAGAGTTATCGTACGGGTTAGGATTAGTGGACGGGTTAGTGTAAGGCTTCGGGTAAAATTTAGGTTTAGGGTTAGGGTTTGGGTTAGGGTTAGGGGATGGGGACGGTTTACGGTACAGTTTAGGGTACGACACCGTTTTAGGGTGAGCGTACGTGTTAAGTTACAGGTTAGTGTTAGCGTACGGGCTAGGATTAGGGGACGAGTTAGGGTAAGGCTTCGGGTAAGGGGTCGGGTTAGGGTTAGGGTTAGGGGACGGGGACGCTTTAGGGTACAGGTTAGGGTACGACAAGTTTTTCGGGTGAGCGTACGTGTTAGGGTACAGGTTAGTGTTAGCGTACGGGTTCGGATTAGCGGACGGGTTAGGGTAAGGCTTCGGGTAAGATTTAGGGTTAGGGTTAGGGTTAGGGTTAGGGGACGGGGATGGTTTAGGGTACAGGTTAGGGTACGACAACGATTTAGGGTGAGCATACGTGTTAGGGCACGGTTTAGTGTTAGCGTACGGGTTAGGATTATGGGACGGGTTGGTGTAAGGCTTCGGGTAAGATTTAGGGTTAGGGTTAGGGTTAGGGTTATGTTAGGGAACGGGGACGGTTTAGGGTACAGGTTAGGGTACGACAACGGTTTAGGGTGAGCGTACGTGTTAGGGTACAGTTTAGTGTTAGCGTATGGGTTAGGATTAGGGGACGGGTTAGGGTAAGGCTTCGGGTAAGATTTAGGGTTAGTTATGGGTTAGGGTTAGAGTTAGGGGACGGGGACGGTTTAGGGTACAGGTTAGTATACGACAACGGTTTAGGGTGAGCGTACGTGTTAGGGTACCGGTTAGGGTTAGCGTTAGGGTTAGGTTTAGGGGACGGTTTAGGGTAAGGCTTCGGGTAAGGGTTAGGGTTAGGGTTAGGCTTAGGGTTACGGTTAGGGGACGGGGACCGTTTAGGGTACAGGTTAACGTACAACAACGGTTTAGGGTGAGCGTATGTGTTAGGGCACTGGTTAGTGTTAGCGTATGGGTTAGGAACAGGGGACGGTTTAGGGTAAGACTTCAGGTAAGGGTTAGGGTTAGTGTTAGGGTTAGGGGCGGGGAAGGTTTAGGGTACAGGTTAGGGTACAACAACGATTTAGGCTGAGCGTATGTGTTAGGGCACGGGTTAGTGTTAGCGTACGGGTTAGGATTAGGTGACGTGTTAGGGTAAGCCTTCGAGTAAGGGTTAGGGTTAGGGTTAGGGGTAGGATTAGGGGACGGTGATGGGGACGGTTTAGGATATAGTATACGGTACGACAATGGTTTAGGGTGAGCGTACGTGTTAGGGTACGGGTTAGTGTTAGCGTACGGATTAGGATTAGGGGACGGGTTAGTGTAAGGCTTCGGGTAAGGGTTAGGGTTAGGATTAGGGTTAGGGTTATTGTACGGGGACCGTTTAGGGTACAGGTTAGGGTACGACAACGGTTTAGGGTGAGCATACATGTTAGGGTACAGGTTAGTGTTAGCGTACGGGTTAGGATTAGGGGACGGTTTAGGGTAAGGCTTCGGGTAAGGCTTAGGTTTAGGGTTAGGGGACGGGGAAGGTTTAGGTTACAGGTTAGGGGACGACAACAGTTTAGTGTGAGCGTAAGTGTTAGGGTACAGGTTAGTGTTAGCGTACGGGTTAGGATTACGGAACGGGTTAGGGTAAGGCTTCAGGTAAGGGTTAGGTTTAGGGTTAGGGTTAGGGTTAGGGGATGGGTTCGATTTAGGGTACAGGTTAGGTTACAACAATGATTTAGGGTGAACTTAAGTGTTAGGGTACGCGATAGTGTTAGCGTACGAATTAGGTTTAGGGGACGGGTTAGGGTAAGGCTTCGGGTAAGTTTTAGGTTTAGGGTTTGGGTTAGGGATAAGGGACGGGGACGGGGACGGTTTAGGGTACAGGTTAGGTTACGACAACGGTTTAGGGTGAGCGTACGTGTTAGTTTAAGGTTTAGTGTTAGCGTACGGGTTAGGATTAGGGGATGGGTTAGGGTAAGGCTTCGGGTAAGGGTTAGGTTAAAAGTTATCGTTAGGGTTAGGGGAAGGGAATGGGGACGGTTTAGGGTACAATTTAGTGTACGACAAAGGTTTAGGGTGAGCGTACGTGTTATTGTACGGGTTAGTGTTAGCGTACGGGTTAGGATTAGGGGACGGGTTTGGGTAAGGCTTCAGGTAAGGGTTAGTGTTAGGGTTAGGGTTAGGGGACGGGGACGGTTTAGGGTACAGTTTAGGGTACGACAACGGTTTAGGGTGAGCATACGTGTTAGGGTACAGTTTAGGGTTAGCGTATGGGTTAGGATTATGGGACGGGTCAGGGTAAGGCTTCGGGTAAGGTTTAGGGTTAGGGTTAGGGTTAGGGGATGGGGACAGTTTAGGGTACAGGTTAGGGTACGACAACGGTTTAAGGTGAGCGTACGTGTTAGGATACGGGTTAGTGTTAGCGTACGGTTTAGGATTAGGGGACGGGTTACGGTAAGGCTTCGGGTAAGGGTTACGGTTAGGGTTACGCTTATCGGACAGGGACGGGGACGGAGCGGTGTAGGGTACAGGTTAGGGTACGACAACGGTTTAGGGAGAGTGTAAGTGTTAGGGTACGGTTTAGTGTTAGCGTACAGGTTAGGATTAGGGGACAGGTTAGGGTAAGGCTTCGGGTAAGTGTTAGGGTATGGTTTTGGTTTAAGTTTAGGGGACGGGGCGGGGAAGGTTTAGTGTAGAGTTTAGGGTACGACAACGGTTTAGGTTGAGCGTACGTGTTAGGGTACGGGTTAGTGTTAGCGTACGGGTTAGGATTACGTGATGGGTTAGGGTAATGCTTCGGGTAAGGGTTAGGGTTAGGGTTAGGGTTAGGGGACGGGGACGGGGATGGTTTAGGGTACAGGTTAGGGTATGACAAAGTTTTAGGGTGAGTGTAAGTGTTAGGGTACGTGTTAGTGTTAGCGTACGGGTTCGGATTGGGGACGGGTTAGTGTAAGGCTTCGGATACGGGTTAGGGTTAGTGTTAGGTTTAGGGTTAGGCTTAGGGGACGGGGATGGTTTAGGGTACAGGTTAGAGTACGACAACTGTTTAGGGTGAGCGTACGTGTTAGGTTACGGGTTAATGTTAGCGTACGGGTTAGGATTAGGGGACAGGTTAAGGTAAGGCTTCGGGTAGGGGTAAGGGTTAGGGTTAGGCTTAGGGTTAGGGGACGGGGACCGTTTAGGGTACAGGTTAGTGTACGACGACGGTTTAGTGTGATCGTACGTGTTAGGGAATGTGTTAGTGTTAGCGTACGGGTTAGGAATAGGGGACGGGTTAGGGTAAGGCTTCGGGTAATGGTTAGGGTTAGGTATGGGTTAGGGTTAGGGATAGGGGACGGGGACAGTTTAGGGTACAGGTTAGGGTATGACAAAGTTTTATGTTGAGCGTACGTGTTAGGGTACGGTTAGTGTTAACGTACGGGTTAGGATTAGGGGACGGTTTAGGGTAAGGCTTCGGGTAAGGGTTAGAGTGAGTGTTAGGGTTAGGGTTAGGGGACGGGGACGGGGACGGTTTAGGGTAAAGGTTAGCGTCCAACAAGATTTTAGGATGAGCGTACGTGTTAGTGCACGGGTTAATGTTAGCGTATGGGTTGGGATTAAAGGACGGGATAGAGTAAGGCTTCGGGTAAGGGTTAGGTTTAGGGGTAGGGTTAGGGTTAGGGGACGGGGACGGTTTAGGATACAGGTTAGGGTACGACAACGGTTTAGGGTGAGTGTACGTG